>NC_091369.1:20651925-20734425 GCF_038502225.1 Cherax quadricarinatus | reverse complement strand
CCTTCTTCTTCTTCTCTTCTTCTTCTTCCTTCCTTCTTCTTCTTCTTCTCCTTCTCCTCCTCCTTCTGCTCCTCCTCCTTCTTCTTCTCCTCCTCCTGGCTCTGAGACAGAGAGCTAGACAGATAGACAGCTGCCCCCCTCCCTCCCTCCACCCTCGTTTACGCTCATCAAAGGTCAGCTCTTATCAGATGTTATCTCCCCTTATCTTGTCAATGTCATGGGGTGAACTGTTTTCATGCCTCAAGGGAACATATTATTACATATTATTATTATTAGGTATTATTATTATTCCTCTTCTTCCTCTTCTTTCTCTTCTTCCTCCTCTTCCTCCTCTTCTTCTTCTTCCTCCTCCTCCTCCTCCTCCTCCTCCTTCCTCCTCCTCCTCCTCCTCCTCCTTCCTCCTCCTTCCTCCTCCTCCCTCCTTCCTCCTCCTTCCTCCTCCTCCCTCCTTCCTCCTCCTCCTTCCTTCCTCCTCCTCCATCCTTCCTCCTCCTCCTTCCTCCTCCTTCCTTCCTCTTCCTCCTTCCTTTATTCCTTCCTCCTCCTCTTCTTCCTCCTCCTCTTCTTCCTCCTCCTCCTCTTCTTCCTCCTCCTCCTCTTCTTCCTCCTCCTCCTCTTCCTCCTCCTCCTCCTCCGTTGCTTTTGGTCTCAAACTCCTCGAAATCATGAAATTGTTCTTCTCTGACACTTCCATCTGTGTTAGAGCATTACTTGGGAAGAGAAGAGTCCTAGATTTGCTGGGGAGTCACATATTTCTTACCACTAGACATGCTGAAAAAAGACGACTGAAATGGTATTCCCACAATGCACCACTGGTGTACACTGACCATGGAGACCCATTCTCTCACATGAGGGCCTACCAGCTTTCTCCTGCTTGATTTGAACCTGCGAGAATTTATGTGTATAGATGTCATACAAGGTATCTCCTATGACATATATTTACCACCTTGACAGTCAAAGGGTTAACAGAGTAGCAGACGTGATACAGGCAGTCTACTTTTGCTAAATCCACCATAATGCTGTCCTTATCAATCAAGTGTTCTTCCCAGTCAGAAATTTTACGTTGAAACATCCTGATGTTTAAGGACATTAACCACCAAGTAGTAAATGTCAGAAATTGATGATACTTCTTTTATAATAGACTTGAAGCATTTTTGTTTCTGCATAGTCCAATAAGCTTCTATATTATCTTTTTGTATTTCTTCAATACCATTACCAAAATCTTCCATGCTTCTTCAGCAGTTTAGTGGTATATGGTGAAGAAATCAACTCTTGAGTAGAGTCTATGATACACTTATCTGAAAAATAATTCAATGAAAGTTTAAGACATTGACATTTTTAACACAACACACTTTATTCTGAATAAAAGAACAAAAAAATAGCCCATTAATTTCAAATTTCTATAATAAAGTTTCTAAATATATCTTTTCTATTACTTGTTTTTTAATTCTTTTCTTCATCAATATCCTCTTAAATAATTAAATTATTTCTCAGCTGTGGACTATGTTTGTATATCAGATTGAACGATAAACAGGATGTAACATCTGGGGAATTTTTATTATTGTACAGATTGAGATGACAAACAGGATGTAGAATTAGGGGAGTGTTAGCTGGTTATTCACATAATACTGTATTAAAATATTTTACAAACATTTTATCATTATAGAATATTTTTTTATATATCATAGAATATTTTACCACTATACACAAAAATTAAAAGTTTTTACCATCATAGAAATTTCTTTACTACTACTACTACTTCTTCTTCTTCCCACACATCACTAGAAAAAGTAATATGAACAAAAATTTTCTGATAGTCTAGAGAATTGCCCATTTATAAATGTCCGACCGAAACTGCTGTCGAGACCTCATTTACATAAGACTTGAATGAGGAAATCAGTGACATGATCTTGTTGTTTCAATGTCTTCTTTGTTATTCCTTACAAAATCATTCATAATTTTTTATTTTAAAAATTTATATTCAAAGTTCGGAATTTTTTGAAACAAAAAATTAGATTCCATATATTGTAAATTTTTGATTGAATCTATTAATTCAGAAAAATAGTATTCTTCCTCTACCGCCATCAGTAACTGATCTCTGACTCTTAGATCAAAATTATATCCAAAGTCACATTTCATAGCTAACTTTTTAAAATCTTCGTTTAAATCCATCAAGGATTCATCATGTCTTTTCTTCCTTTGTTGTAAGTCTATCAAACTGTAATGATATTCTGGTTTCACTATATAATGATTTTTCAATTTTATCACCAAATCATTGTAACTCAGTGTTTGTGGTAATTGTGGTGTACACAAATAACCTAAACTGATATAAGTTTTTAAGCCTATACACATTAATAAGATTCTCTCTTTTCATCATTATTGTCAATTTTCCAAAGAACGAAGTGAATTTCTAATAAATTTAGCCATAACTCCAGATGAATTATATCTGGATTAAAAGGCTCTATTCTTTGTAGTAATTCAGTAGTCATATCGATTGTTTTCTATTAGGACAAAAAATGTCTTTAAAAAACTGCATCTTGTGCATATTACAGGACTCATGAAATCGTAATGTCACGATTGCAAACAAACCATACCCCGGCCAGGATTGAACCCGTGGTCAGAGAGTCTCAAAACTCCAGCCCGTCGCATTAGCCACTAGACTAGCTAGCCACAATAAGATTTGTCCAACTAGGTATATTTCTACACCATAGGAAGGTTAGCACAGGCACCACTGTGACCACAAATGCAAGTTTATACAGACGAATATCCAGCTAGCGTGGCCGTGATGAACTCTAGCTCAAGTCCCTTCACTACCATCAACATGACTCACGAAATCGTAATGACACGATTGCAAACAATCCATACCCCGGCCGGGATTGAACCCGAGGTCAGAGAGTCTCAAAACTCCAGCCTGTCGCGTTAGCCACTAGACCAGCTAGCCACAATAAGATTCGTCCAACTAGGTATATTTCTACACCATAGGAAGGTTAGCACAGGCACTACTGTGACCACAAATGCAAGTTTTTACTGACGAATCTCCAGCTAGCATGGCCGCGACGAACTCTAGCTCAAGTCCCTTCACTGCCGTCAACATGACTCACGAAATTGTAATGACACGATTGCAAACAAACCATACCCCAGCCGGGATTGAACCCATGGTCAGAGAGTCTCAAAACTCCAGCCCATTGCGTTAGCCACTAGACCAGCTAGCCACAATAAGATTCGTCCAACTAGGTATATTTCTACACCATAGGAAGGTTAGCACAGGCACCACTGTGACCACAAACGCAAGTTTTTGCAGACGAATCTCCAGCTAGCGTGGCTGTGACGAACTCTAGCTCAAGTCCCTTCACTGCCATCAACATGACTCATGAAATCGTAATGACACGATTGAAAAAAAAAACCATACCCCGGCCGGGATTGAACCCACGGTCAGAGAGTCTCAAAACTCCAGCCGTCACGTTAGCCACTAGACCAGCTAGCCACAATAAGATTCGTCCAACTAGGTATATTTCTACACCATAGGAAGGTTAGCACAGGCACCACTATGACCTGGTGCCTGTACTAACCTTCCTATGGTGTAGAAATATACCTAGTTGGACGAATCTTATTGTAGCTAACTGGTCTAGTGGCTAACGCAAAGGGCTGGAGTTTTGAGACTCTCTGACCGTGGGTTCAATCCCAGCCGGGGTATGGTTTGGAGTGCATATTGCAGTATAGAGCACTGTCGTTCTTATAATTTCTTATGATAGTTATTATACAATGCACTTTATATACATTCTTTATCAATTTAATATTTCTCAGAAAGTAAAGGACTATATATATTTTTTAGTAAAGTTTTATTTTTTATGATACTAAAAAATTTTAAGTTATGTTAAATGGTACATTATAAAAAAAATAATAATTATTTAAAATTATTATTTTATTTATTTTTATTATCACACTGGCCAATTCCCACCAAGGCAGGGTGGCCCGAAAAAGAAAAACTTTCACCATCATTCACTCCATCACTGTCTTGCCAGAAGGGTGCTTTACACTACAGTTTTTAAACTGCAACATTAACACCCCTCCTTCAGAGTGCAGGCACTGTACTTCCCATCTCCAGGACTCAAGTCTGGCCTGCCGGTTTCCCTGAACCCCTCCATAAATGTTACTTTGCTCACACTCCAACAGCACGTCAAGTATTAAAAACCATTTGTCTCCATTCACTCCTATCAAACACGCTCACGCATGCCTGCTGGAAGTCCAAGCCCCTCGCACACAAAACCTCCTTTACCCCCTCCCTCCAACCTTTCCTAGGCCGACCCCTACCCCGCCTTCCTTCCACTACAGACTCATACACTCTTGAAGGTATTCTTTTTCGCTCCATTCTCTCCACATGTCCGAACCACCTCAACAACCCTTCCTCAGCCCTCTGGACAACAGTTTTGGTAATCCCGCACCTCCTAACTTCCAAACTACGAATTCTCTGCATTATATTCACACCACACATTGCTCTCAGACATGACATCTCCACTGCCTCCAGCCTTCTCCTCACTGCAAGATTCATCACCCATGCTTCACACCCATATAAGAGCGTTGGTAAAACTATACTCTCATACATTCCCCTCTTTGCCTCCAAGGACAAAGTTCTTTGTCTCCACAGACTCCTAAGTGCACCACTCACCCTTTTCCCTTCATCAATTCTATGATTCACCTCATCTTTCATAGACCCATCCGCTGACACGTCCACTCCCAAATATCTGAATACATTCACCTCCTCCATACTCTCTCCCTCCAATCTGATATCCAATCTTTCATCACCTAATCTTTTTGTTATCCTCATAACCTTACTCTTTCCTGTATTCACTTTCAATTTTCTTCTTTTGCACACCCTACCAAATTCATCCACCAATCTCTGCAACTTCTCTTCAGAATCTCCCAAGAGCACAGTGTCATCAGCAAAGAGCAACTGTGACAACTCCCACTTTATGTGTGATTCCTTATCTTTTAACTCCATGCCTCTTGCCAAGACCCTCGCATTTACTTCTCTTACAACCCCATCTATAAATATATTAAACAACCACGGTGACATCACACATCCTTGTCTAAGGCCTACTCTTACTGGGAAATAATTTCCCTCTTTCCTACATACTCTAACTTGAGCCTCACTATCCTTGTAAAAACTCTTCACAGCTTTCAGTAACCTACCTCCTACACCATACACCTGCAACATCTGCCACATTGCACCCCTATCCACCCTGTCATACGCCTTTTCCAAATCCATAAATGCCACAAAGACCTCTTTAGCCTTATCTAAATACTGTTCACTTATATGTTTCACTGTAAACACCTGGTCCACACACCCCCTACCTTTCCTAAAGCCTCCTTGTTCATCTGCTATCCTATTCTCCGTCTTACTCTTAATTCTTTCAATAATAACTCTACCATACACTTTGCCAGGTATACTCAACAGACTTATCCCCCTATAATTTTTGCACTCTCTTTTATCCCCTTTGCCTTTATACAAAGGAACTATGCATGCTCTCTGCCAATCCCTAGGTACCTTACCCTCTTCTATACATTTATTAAATAATTGCACCAACCACTCCAAAACTATATCCCCACCTGCTTTTAACATTTCTATCTTTATCCCATCAATCCTGACTGCCTTACCCCCTTTCATTTTACCTACTGCCTCACGAACTTCCCCTACACTCACAACTGCCTCTTCCTCACTCCTACAAGATGTTGTTCCTCCTTGCCCTATACACGAAATCACAGCTTCCCTATCTTCATCAACATTTAACAATTCCTCAAAATATTCCCTCCATCTTCCCAATACCTCTAACTCTCCATTTAATAACTCTCCTCTCCTATTTTTAACTGACAAATCCATTTGTTCTCTAGGCTTTCTTAACTTGTTAATCTCACTCCAAAACTTTTTCTTATTTTCAACAAAATTTGTTGATAACATCTCACCCACTCTCTCATTTGCTCTCTTTTTACATTGCTTCACCACTCTCTTAATCTCTCTCTTTTTCTCCATATACTCTTCCCTCCTTGCATCACTTCTACTTTGTAAAAACTTCTCATATGCTAACTTTTTCTCCCTTACTACTCTCTTCACATCATCATTCCACCAATCGCTCCTCTTCCCTCCTGCACCCACTTTCCTGTAACCACAAACTTCTGCTGAACACTCTAACACTACATTTTTAAACCTACCCCATACCTCTTCGATCCCATTGCCTATGCTCTCATTAGCCCATCTATCCTCCAATAGCTGTTTATATCTTACCCTAACTGCCTCCTCTTTTAGTTTATAAACCTTCACCTCTCTCTTCCCTGATGCTTCTATTCTCCTTGTATCCAATCTACCTTTTACTCTTAGTGTAGCTACAACTATAAAGTGATCTGATATATCTGTGGCCCCTCTATAAACATGTACATCCTGAAGTCTACTCAACAGTCTTTTATCTACCAATACATAATCCAACAAACTACTGTCATTTCGCCCTACATCATATCTTGTATACTTATTTATCCTCTTTTTCTTAAAATATGTATTACCTATAACTAAACCCCTTTCTATACAAAGTTCAATCAAAGGGCTCCCATTATCATTTTCACCTGGCACCCCAAACTTACCTCCCACACCCTCTCTAAAAGTTTCTCCTACTTTAGCATTCAGGTCCCCTACCACAATTACTCTCTCACTTGGTTCAAAGGCTCCTATACATTCACTTAACATCTCCCAAAATCTCTCTCTCTCCTCTGCATTCCTCTCTTCTCCAGGTGAATACACTCTTATTATGACCCACTTCTGGCATCCAACCTTTACTTTAATCCACATAATTCTTGAATTTACACATTCATATTCTCTTTTCTCCTTCCATAACTGATCATTCAACATTACTGCTACCCCTTCCTTTGCTCTAACTCTCTCAGATACTCCAGATTTAATCCCATTTATTTCCCCCCACTGAAACTCCCCTACCCCCTTCAGCTTTGTTTTGCTTAGGGCCAGGACATCCAACTTCTTTTCATTCATAACATCAGCAATCATCTGTTTCTTGTCATCCGCGCTACATCCACGCACATTTAAGCATCCCAGTTTTATAAAGTTTTTCTTCTCTTTTTTAGTAAATGTCTACAGGAGAAGGGGTTACTAGCCCATTGCTCCCGGCATTTTAGTCGCCTCATACGACACGCATGGCTTACGGAGGAAAGATTCTTTTCCACTTCCCCATGGACAATAGAAGAAATAAAAAGAAACAAGAGCTATTTACAAAAAGGAGAAAAACCTAGATGTATGTATATATATATGCATGTGCGTGTCTGTGAAGTGTGACCAAAGTGTAAGTAGGAGTAGCAAGATATCCCTGTTATTTAGCATGTTTATGAGACAGAAAAAGAAACCAGCAATCCTACCATCATGCAAAACAGTTACAGGTTTCTGTTTCACAGTCATCTGGCAGGACGGTAATACTTCCCTGGGTGGTTCCTGTCTACCAACCTACTACCTATTATATGATGGTAAAATCTTTTATGATGATAAAATATTTTATATGATCATAAAAATATATTTTACATTTTAATCATAAAAAATATTTTACCAGCATAAATTTTTTTTTATTCTAAAAAAATTATATGATCGTAAAAAACATATTATCATCATAGAAAAACTTTCTACTGTTTGTTATAAGCCACCATTGAGAAACAGGATGTAACATCCTGTGGACTTTAGACTACTACCATATGGAGTGAATTCTATGTTAGTAAAATATTTTATATGATATTTATATGATCCTAAAAAAATTATAGAATTTTTATTTCTGTTTTTCATTATAAGTTACCAGTTGAGAAATAGGATATTACATCCTGTACTGCACAAACACACATAACAACAGCTTTTTTGTAGACAATATTTTTCTTTTTATATATATTAATACTCCAAAGAAGAATTATATATATATATATATATACGTAGTGGCACATATAAGAACCCATAAGGGTAGAGGTGCTTTAAGGACCAAGGAGAGAAGAGGTTGGGACAGGACAGGTTCGGTGAGTGGGAGCCCTGGACAGAGCGTGTATAAGTCCGTGTTACTGATAACAGCTACCCTTCCCCCTCCCTTAAGATCGCCAGTATCAACTATAAAATTTTCAGCAATCATTAGAAGACATAGTGACTTCTGGATCGACTTCTGGATCATCATCATAAATATCAAGTTCTTAAAAAGTATGCTGACTTTTTTTGGATCAAGATGTTGTGGCATCATAAATATCAAGTTTTTAAAAGATATGGATGGCGACTTCTGAATCATCATAAATATCAAGAATTTATATGAAAATGTCGACTTCTTCTAATTTACTGCAAAAGTTGGAACCTTATGATCCAAAAATAATGTCTTTTGAATTATGGCTAAGTTTACTGGAAGTTCATTTCACTCATTTTAAAATCAATGATGATAATGATAAGAGAAGCATTTTGTTAGTGTGTGTAGACTTAAAAACTTACAAAAGTTCAGGATTTTTATGTGCTCCAAAATTACCACAAACTTTGAGCTACAATGATTTGATAATAAAACTGAAAAATTATTAGATAGTGAAACAAGAATATCATTACACTTTGATGGACTTACAAACAAGAAAGAAAAGAAGTAATGAATCTTTGATGGATTTATACGACGATTTGAAAAGGTTAGCCAGGTGAAAATTTTGATTCAAGAGTTAGGGATCAGTTACTGATGGCAGTAGAGGAAGACGACTATTTCCCTGAATTAATGACTAAGATAAAGAATGTGAAATGTTTCAAATCTGAGTTTTTGCTTGAAAAAATTCTAAACTTTGAAATGAAAATGGAAATAAAAAATGTAAAAAATTTAATTTAACTGACCATGCTTCACACTTATGACTACACACTAACCAGCATAAAATTTCATGTATATTTAATGAAGGAAAAGGGAGTTGTTAACCAATTGCTGGCACAATTTAGTGTATTTACTGTTTTATTTCACAAAATGTAAAATATTTTTCAATCTGCCTTTCTTTTACTCCTCCTACATGTATATATTTGAATATTTCTGGTCAAATGTTTGAATTACTTTAAAATAACCCTAGTGAGTATGTATAGGCATTACATTCTGTTTTTTTATTTTTATCATTTTTATATCATTTTATAATTTTATTCATCCTTTTTAATCTAATAATTAATTTTGAAAATAAATAAAAAAAATTACCATTTATTTTTTTTTAATAGGGAAAAATTAAGTACAACTGATTTAGATTTAAATGTAACACATTCATTCTAAAAAAGAAAGAAATGGTCATATAAAATTATTTATTATTTTTTAAAATCTTCAACAATATCCTTTACATCATTTTCATTTCATTTAGTATTTCACATTTCTTACATATTGTTCTGAATGAATAATATGTAAAATCTACCCTTTTTGTATAATATTAAATTGAATTAAACTTGTATTAGTAAAAATATCAAAATTTCTGATTTTGATTTTAAATGTGATTCCTTACATTTATATAAAGTTAAAGATGGCCTCGATCGACTAATAGGAGATCGAGGAGCATAGGTGAATATTTTATTAGCTTCACTATAATTAATGAACTCAGACTCTGAGTTAGAATCGGGGGCAGAATTTCTGGGTAGATTAGATTCAGTTGGTCCTGGTGGTCCGTGACAGTCAAGTGACACAGGAATTCTAGTGACGGTGGGCTATGCCATGAACTATCAGGAGACAGATAGATAGATCTTATAATGTACTTGCATTCTTTTTTGAGTGATATGATTATATTATTTTGTATATTTTTTTGCATAGTTTCATCTTTGAACAAATTCATAGTAATGTAATTTACTAAGAAAGTAGCATTAAAGGTAAGGTACATAGATCCACTTACTCTTTCAGGTAGATATCTTAAAAACCAGTCAGATTTTATTGCCACAAAAATAAAACGACTATCATCGTAAACCACTCGTAAGATTAATATATATATACCTGAGTGGAAAGTGTAATTATCGAGAGGGCCATTACCATAATGATGAATTTCATCACATTTAATATAATACAGACGATTCGCTTTTTCTTTAACCACCCTGAATTTCTTCACTACTTCTTCTTTCCACATCTCGCTAGAAAAAGTAATACGATCTAAATAATCTTGATAGTCAAGAGCTTTGCCCGCTAGTTTGTAAATGTCCGAGACTGTAGAGACTTCATCTATGTAAGACTTGAATGAAGGGATCAATGACATGATGACTACTGCTGCTGTTGCTGCTGTTGCTGCTGCTGCTATATTCTGAATTAAATTTTTTAATTTTTCCAGATTTTGCTAAAAATTTTTAGAGTTAAAAAAAATAAACATCCATATATTACAAATTATATTCTTTCTTTAACCTGTTATGAAGCAGGATACATAAACAAACAAGTGTCTTTGTCCTTTAATTGTCAAATAACGTAGTTGTTAGAATGGAATAGGGTTTACACAGGAAATTGTATAAATATAGTTGTATTATATTACATAAATATCGTTCGTGCCAAATATATAATAAAACTGGTTAATTAGCAAGGACTCATTTACATCTTTTCTAAAATTTTCTCATACATTTAAAAATATATTTTTTTCATTTATGATAATGTAAAAAAAAATTAATTTTGCACCAATAGCTCTTAGAATTTATTTTAGCCTAACTAACTAAATATATTATAATTTATATACTAAACAAACTCTGAAATTTTTCGTTATGTTCAAAATGTTTTTGGTGAAATTATTGTATACACAATTTTTCAAAGTCAAGATTGCAAGTTATGCCTATTTGGCACAACACAAATCTATGTGTGCATTATAAAGATACTATGAAAAATAAAAATAATAATAGTAGAACTTCAGAGACAGAGCTTGTAGATCGTGACATTAGTGTGGCCTGAATCTATTGTCACACACACCAATGTAACGATCTCTAAGTTCTCTTCTGTTTTTTTTCTGCACTTGTTGTGAGGCAAAGAGCATTATGTGTATGTAGACCACCGATGATTTTTGAACCTATTATGAAACAGAGTTTGTAAATATTGATTTTACTTTGGTTTCATCAATCATCTATAATCTCTGTAACGCAATAGATCCATAAAAAAAGGAATATATTTGAAATTGGTTCTTGTAGATTACACATAAACATCCTTAGCTTCACTGATATTGATGAATTCAGTCAAGCTCTTTTTTAAAATAGGAGAGAAGGAAATAATATTATTTCCATTTCCATAGATGAGTTTCATCAGTTGGTCCTGGTGATTCCTGACAGTCAAGTGACACAGGAACTCCAGCGATGGTGGGTTACGCAATGAACTCACAGGAAACAGAAAAAAAGAGGGATCAAACTGCAGTATACAGTATTTGTCATCTTGAAGTGATCTGAATATATTTTCTTTAAGTTTTTCATTTTGGATCCACTTCATCATAATAACATTGACAAAAATATTGGCATTGTAAGTAAGGTACATGCGCCCATTTATTTCATCATCACGTAGTTTTTTGAAAGAACATTTAGAAACTATTGCCACAAAAACATGACTACCATCATCATACGCCACTCGTAGAATTAATTCATATCTACCTCCGCTGTTAGAGTAATCTGCATTGCCATCATCGTCGTCATTTTCACTTGTACTCCAATCATGATATTGAATATAGTACAAACAATTCACTCTCTTTTCAGTCACTTCGAAATTTTTCAATACTTCCTTTTCCCACACTTCCCTAGAAAGAATAATGCATTTCAGAGAATCCTTGTAGTAGAGAGCATTGCCCACTAGTTTGTAAATGTCTGAGACTGTCGAAACCTCGTTTGCCAAAGACTGGAAGGAAGAAATCGATGATGATGGTGATGGTGACTGTTTCTTCTGCTGATGGGAGATTGGCAAAGTCTCACTTGTGAGAGACTTGAAGAGGTTGATGGTGACTGTTCCTTCTGCTGATGATGGGAGATTGTCGAAATCTTCTGGTCAGTTATGAACAAGTTATGAACTGGCACCTAGCCACCATGTAAGGACATGTATACTTTTAGTATGAATTCTTATATATTCTCACTCAACTGATATGTAAAACTTTACCACATATTTTCTCTTGTCTTATATGGAATGTAAGACAACCGAAAATAATTAACAAATAACATTTGAAATGTTGCTGAATTGACAACTAGCCAATAAATATTTCCTTAACAAGAATAAGGCCCTTTACAATATGGACAAGGCCATTTTTGTCCTCTTTCAAAATTTTCCTTAACAATATTAAGACAATCATATGTTGAGTCTATTATATTATTTATTTTTTTAATGTTTTATTTTGTTTTTTTAATTATTTCTTTTGATTATTTAATTATTTCTTCTGATTCTTTCACTTTCTTTAAAGTTAAATTCAGACCTTCATGAAGAATTTGGTTTTCAAAGTCACTTTCTTTTTTTTCTTTTTAAAATACACCACCTTGTAGCAAAGACAGTCTTTTCTGTGTCTGTTATAGTACTTTCATCATTGTTTCAGTAATAGCATCATCATCTGTTTTTGTTGTAGTATGTTCATCATTGTCTGTTTCTTCTGCTGTTTTTTTTGTAGTACTTTCATCGTTAATTTTTTCAGTAATAGCATCCTCCTCTTCTGTTTTTGCTGTAGTAGTGTCTGTTTCTTTTGCTGTTTTTCTTGTAGTACTTTCATCATTAATTGTTTCAGTAATAGCATCATCCACTTCTGTTTTTGTTGTAGTAGTTTCTCTTGTAGTAGTTTCATAAACTATATCATAATCTTCCTCTTCTGTTGTTTTTGTTGTAGTACTTTCATCATTAATTGTTTCAGTAATAGCATAGTCGTACATTTCAGATTGCTCATCAACATCATCATCATCATTAGTATCAGTAGTTACTTTCTTAAACATATTCTTAACACACTGCTATACATCATCAGCAATCAGATCTATTGTTTCAATCTTATCATTTGGAGTATCCATTTCTTTAATTATTTTCTAGGAGAGGAATAGGAGACACTATTTCTGAGAAAGGAATAGGAGATGAAGGCCGAGAAAGAGAAGAAGGAGTAGAAACGGGGGAAGAAGTAGGAGGCAAAGGCCAAGAAAGAGAAGGACGAGTAGAAATGGGGGAAGAAGTAGGAGATAAAGGCTGAGAAAGAGAAGGAGGAGTAGAAAGAGAAAGTAAAGTTGCTAGAAGTACAAGATCATTTATAAAACTAGTGGTAGTAGCACTAGTAACAGTAGTAGAAGTAGCAGTTGAGGTAGTAGGACTAACAATGGTAGCAGGATCATTCAAATTTAAACAAATAACAAAAGAGGTAGTAGAAATAGGAAGAGGATGAGGGAAAGGAAGAGGGGGAGGAGGAGAATAAGGAGAAGAGGTAGTATGAGGGGGGAATAGGGGGGAGAAGAAGAAGAAGAAGAAGAAGAAGAAGAAGAAGAAGAAGGAGAAGGAGGAGGAGGAGGAGGAGGAGGTAGGGGAGAATAAGGAGGAGGAGAAGAGGGAAGAGGAGAAGGAGGGGAATAAGTAGAATTAGAAGGAGAAGAGTTAAGTGTTTGAATATTGGACAGAAGAGGGTTTTTTTTTCAAGAATTTTAGAAGCTGAGGGCATTTTCATTTATTAGAAAATTATTGGAATATCGATTACACACACTTGAAATGAAACAAATAAAAATTAATATTTCATATTTTTTAGTTCAGTTTTAAATTACAAATTAATATTTCATATTTTTTGTTCATTTTTAAATTACACTTGATTTTTTTTAATAAAATGTTGCCTTTTTAATTTTATATACCTAAGGGTAATAATATGACACTGTTTTATATACTCTAAGTAAATAAATTAAATAAAATGTACATAAAATTCACAAAATATATATAAAATTAACAATTCATGTTTTTAGGTTTAAAATTATTTCATGGTTTATTAGACTCATCAACCTATGAGAGTTATGATCAATACTCTTAAATATATATAAGAATTGAAAATTACTGTCATAGGCTAATTTATCAAATATCTTTCCATTTCTGAAGAGTATGAAGAATCTTCTTTCTAACTTAGAATGAAAAATAATAGTTCAGTATTAATTAATTAACTAATCTATCATTTTCCAGGCATAAAGTTAGTAAGGATATAAAAAGTTTAAAGCTGGTAGGGTGTTTATAGACCTATAAACCTGCTACAGTGTTGTTACTCTATAATATAAGAAAAAACAATTTAATAGATTTACTGGCCAATATCTAGGTATTTTTTTCTGACTTATATGATGAAGTGATTGCAAGAATTGATAGAGGAGCTGATGGTAATAAGAGAGAGTGGTTCCATTAATTTATTACAGTTAACCTCTTTCTCATATATATATATATATATATATATATATATATATATATATATATATATATATATATATATATATATATATATATATATATATATATATATATATATATATATATATATATATATATATATAATATATATATATATATATATATATATATATATATATATATATATATATATATATATATATATATATATATATATATATATATATATGTATATATATATACATATGTCGTGCCAAATATGTAAAACTGGTCAATTAGCAAGAACTCGTTTAAAATTAAGTCTTTTCTAAAATTTTCTCTTATACTCTGTTTAAAGATATATTTTATTAATTAATGTTAATATAAAAATTTATAATTTTGCTCTTAAAGAATCTTTGAAAACTTGCCTAACCTTATTATAACAAGAACAATTTATTTTAGCCTAACCCAACTAAATATATTTTAGATTAGTTTACAATAATTTAATACTAAACAAACACAGTGAAATATATTTTTTTCGTTAGGTTCAGAATGATTTTGGTGAAGTTATTGCATATACAAATTTTCACTTGTCCTACATGGCAAGACAAACGTTGCTATTTAAGCCAAGATCACAAGTTCTGCCTATTCGGCACGACGTATATATACATATATATATATATATATATATATATATATATATATATATATATATATATATATATATATATATATATTTATATATATATATATATATATATATATATATATAAACCATACCCCCGGCCGGGATTGAACCCGCGGTCATAGAGTCTCAAAACTCCAGCCCGTCGCGCTATATATATATATATATATATATATATATATATATATATATATATATATATATATATATATATATATATATATTTATATATATATATATATATATATATATATA
This sequence comes from Cherax quadricarinatus, assembly GCF_038502225.1. Taxonomy (NCBI): domain Eukaryota; kingdom Metazoa; phylum Arthropoda; class Malacostraca; order Decapoda; family Parastacidae; genus Cherax; species Cherax quadricarinatus. Next base: position 20,719,161 of record NC_091369.1, on the reverse strand, counting down.
TATATATATATATATATATATATATATATATATATATATATATATATATATATATATATATATATATATAAGGATTAAGAGTACTGTAACAAAGTGATTTACCAATATTTATTTTTTTAAATATTCCATTTCCGAAGAATATTATTTAACTTTAAAAACAAAAAAATGATAAGAGTGTAAATTTAATTAATTACTAATCTACCATTTTTCGTGAATAAAGTTAAAAAAAAAATTCTATATTCCTCATCTTCGAGCATTTTAGCAAGCCTATTGGCTAATCATAAATTTAGTAGTTGTAGTATTTATAATTCACAGTATTTAGTTATTTCCAAAGAGTATCAGGGTAATAAAACTCTAATACTCTTTGCTGTAGTAGTGTCTGTTTCTTTTGCTGTTTTTCTTGTAGTACTCTCATCATTAATTGTTTCAGTAATTGCGTCATCCTCTTCTGTTTTTGTTGTAGTAGTTTCTCTTGTAGTAGTTTCATAAACTATATCATAATCTTCCTCTTCTGTTGTTTTTGTTGTAGTACTTTCATCATTAATTGTTTCAGTAATAGCATAGTCGTACATTTCAGATTGCTCATCAACATCATCATCATCATTAGTATCAGTAGTTACTTTCTTAAACATATTCTTAACACACTGCTATACATCATCAGCAATCAGATCTATTGTTTCAATCTTATCATTTGGAGTATCCATTTCTTTAATTATTTTCTAGGAGAGGAATAGGAGACACTATTTCTGAGAAAGGAATAGGAGATGAAGGCCGAGAAAGAGAAGAAGGAGTAGAAATGGGGGAAGAAGTAGGAGGCAAAGGCCAAGAAAGAGAAGGAGGAGTAGAAATGGGGGAAGAAGTAGGAGATAAAGGCAGAGAAAGAGAAGGAGGAGTAGAAAGAGAAAGTAAAGTTGCTAGAAGTACAAGATCATTTATAAAACTAGTGGTAGTAGAACTAGTAACAGTAGTAGAAGTAGCAGTTGAGGTAGTAGGACTAACAATGGTAGCAGGATCATTCAAATTTAAACAAATAACAAAAGAGGTAGTAGAAATAGGAAGAGGATGAGGGAAAGGAAGAAGGGGAGGAGGAGAATAAGGAGAAGAGGTAGTATGAGGGGGAAATAGGGGGGAGAAGAAGAAGAAGAAGAAGAAAAAGAAGAAGAAGAAGATGAAGAAGAAGAAGAAGAAGAAGAAGAAGAAGAAGAAGAAGAAGAAGAAGAAGAAGAAGAAGAAGAAGAAGAAGAACAAGAAGAACAAGAAGAAGAAGAAGGAGGAGGAGGAGGAGGAGGAGGTAGGAGAGAATAACGAGGAGGAGAAGAGGGAAGAGGAGAAGGAGGGGAATAAGTAGAATTAGAAGGAGTAGAGTTAAGTGTTTGAATATTGGACAGAAGAGGGTTTTTTTCAAGAATTTTAGAAGCTGAGGGCATTTTCATTTATTAGAAAATTATTGGAATATCGATTCCACACACCTGAAATAAAACAAATAAAAATTAATATTTCATATTTTTTAGTTCAGTTTTAAATTACAAATTAATAATTCATATTTTTTTGTTCATTTTTAAATTACACGTGATTTTTTTTAATAAAATGTTGCCTTTTTAATTTTATATTCCTAAGGGTAATAATATGACACAGTTTTATATACTCTAAGTAAATAAATTAAATAAAATGTACATAAAATTCACAAAATATATATAAAATTAACAATTCATGTTTTTAGGTTTAAAATTATTTCATGGTTTATTAGACTCATCAACCTATGAGAGTTATGATCAATACTCTTAAATATATATAAGAATTGAAAATTACTGTCACAGGCTAATTTATCAAATATCTTTCCATTTCTGAAGAGTATGAAGAATCTTCTTTCTAACTTAGAACGAAAAATAATAGTTCAGTATTAATTAATTAACTAATCTATCATTTTCCAGGCATAAAGTTAGTAAGGATATAAAAAGTTTAAAGCTGGTAGGGTGTTTATAGACCTATAAACCTGCTACAGTGTTGTTACTCTATAATATAAGAAAAAACAATTTAATAGATTTACTGGCCAATATCTAGGTATTTTTTTCTGACTTATGTGATGAAGTGATTGCAAGAATTGATAGAGGAGCTGATGGTAATAAGAGAGAGTGGTTCCATTAATTTATTACAGTTATCCTCTTTCTCATATATATATATATATATATATATATATATATATATATATATATATATATATATATATATAAGAGTGTAAATTTAATTAATTACTAATCTACCATTTTTTGTGAATAAAGTTAAAAAAAAAATTCTATATTCCTTATCTTCTTCGAGCATTTTAGCAAGCCTATTGGCTAATCATAAACTTAGTAGTTTTAGTATTTATAATTCACAGTATTTAGTTATTTCCAAATAGTATCAGGGTAATAAAACTCTAATACTCTTTAAAAACACAATGAGGGTATATTATAAAAAATAAATGTTAAATAACTTACCATTAAGGAGAAAAGGATATGGATAGAGATGATGGTAAGAGAGAGAGAGTGTGTGTGTGTGTGAGATGCAAAGGATCCACTTATATATAGTTACACGAGTTGTCAAATGTTGCTATTCAAGGTTTCACCGTTCACAAATTATTAACATTTTCTTTCATCTATAACTAAAATCTTATTTTCATATTTATATTTTGGATAAAAAACTTCTTTTAAAGAATATTCATCCAATGTTTGTAATCTGATAAAACTGTAAAATTTTGGAAACTATATTTTTTGGACTAAATATATTATTCCATTCTTTTCCTTCAACACAGATAATGTTGGGAAACTCAGTACCAAATTCCATGTATTCAATATAACTGGAATTTGATATATTGTATATTAAATGAAAATATTGTATTTCTGATTTTAATATATTTGCTTTTGACCAGTGATTATTTAAACAATTCAATGATTCAAAAATAGTTTTTGTGACATTGTTTAGTTTCTTTATTCTTTCAGTTATTTCTTCTACATTATTATTCATTCTATCTTTTAAAACAATTATAAAATCATATTTTTCTAAAGATTTTCTTTATCTATAGTAGATACATTTTTGAAAATATGCAATAACAACGAGTGTAAATGGCCAGAATCTTCTTTTCTCTGATTAAGTAAAAACTTCTTGTTATTGTGTTTAGTAAATAATATAATTATTGATTTGAAAATATTTGTACTTTCAAAATACTCCACTTCGCTATTTCACACATCATTAAATGAGAAGAATTATCTTTAATTTGATTTTCATATAAAATAAAAAACTTCTTGAAGAGCCCTTAATATTATTTTTATACTATTTTTATTATTTTTGTACTCATAATTTGGATTTTCTAAAGTATAATCATCTAAAGCGAATGTTTGATAAAATCTAAAAATTTCAGAATCTATATATTCTATTCTATATATTATACCCCATTCTCTTCCTCCAACACAAATCATTTTGGGAAATTTAGTATCAAATTTCATATATCTAATAAAACCGGGACTAGATACATTGTATATTAAACGAAAATATTGAAGTATTTCTGATTTTATTATACTTTTATTTGGCGGAAAATTTTTCCAGTGGTAACTTTCCAACCAATCTAATGATTCAAGAATAATTAGAGTGACATTGGTTAGTTTCTTTGTCTTTTCAATTGTTTCTTCCACAGTATTATTAACTTTATTTTTCATTGAAAGGTCTATTTCGTCTACATCATTATCAATACTATTTTTTAAAACAATTACAAAATCATATTTTTCTAAAGATATTTTTGGCAAATAATAATTTGTAATTGTTTCATTTTTGAAAATATGATTTAATAATAACGAGTTTAAATGACCTAAACCTTTTTTTATATTAGTAATTAAAAATGTCTTTTTGTTGTATTTAGTAAAGAGTAGAATTAACAACTCGGAAATATTTGAGCCTTGAAAGTACTCCACTTTAATAATCTTATTTTTGTTTTGATAAAGATGATTGACTATTTGCACTTGTTCACATGTCATTAGAGCATTTTTAGTTTGATTTTCATATAAAAAAAGAGTATAATAAATGTGTCAGAATTGTGTATTATTAAAATCATCAGTGAACAAATTATAAGTCAAAAAAAATAAAACACAATCCATAGAGAAAATCTATGATTTCATACAAAGGAGAAATATTTGATATTTTCAATAATAAATATAATAAATATTGAACTTCACTTTTGAATTGACATAAGCTTATTATCAAAATTATAAGCTGATGACAACCATTGATGTAAAGTGGATGATTAAGTAATTTAATAGCATATGAATAATGTGGATGATTATGTAATTCTAATAAATCGGTTGTTAAATTATAGATTTTATTATGCATTTCATGGTACTCAAGTATTTTTAAAAGTTGAAATCCATTGTTATTATTTATGAAAAATGATCGTAAAATTTTTATAGGATCTGATTTATTATCATCATTATCTGTTCTTCTGTTGAAGGGACTTTGAAATAATGAATAAGGTTCTCTACAATATCGATAATAGAGTTGACGAAATGGCATATAATCCTGATTAATAATCACATTTTGCCATTGCGTACAAACTGGAGCACAACAATTTAACAAATCCTCATAAGGAAGTTGAGCAAAAATGTCTTGGAGGAATATTTCTGATATTGCTACCATTGTTTATTTATAAGAAGATATTGCTATAGTGTTTTTTTATAGCTTAATAAAAATTTTTTTACAATTAATTGATAATATATATACATAATGCTGAATATGTAAAACTGGTCAATTAGCAAGAACGCATTTAAAATTAAGTCCTTTCTAAAATTTTCTCCTGTATGTTTAAAGATATATTTTTTTTCATTAATGTTAATGTAAAAATTTTTAACTTTGCACCAAAAGAATCTTAGAAAAATTACCTACCCTTATTATAACAAGAGAAATTTATTTTAGCCTAATCAAGCTAAATATAGTTTAATTAAATTTACAATAATTTAATACTAAACAAACACAATGAAATATATTTTTTTCGTTAGGTTCAGAATGATTTTTGCAAAATTATTGCATACACAAATTTTCACTTGTTGTATATGGCAAGATGAGCATTGCTATTTAAGCCAAAATCGCAAGTTCTGCTTATACGGCATGATATATATAGTTTGCTGATGATGTGGAGCAAAATATTCATCATATATATCATGATATAAGTCGTTCTGTTGGTTTATTTTTATTTCGATAAAGATGATTGACCACTCGCACTCATTCATAATAATAATCCAACAATGAGGCTGATGTGATAGGCTTTAATATTTTCTTGTTATTTTCATATTGATAAATGGGACGGAAAGTTCTTTCTAAAGTATACTTATTCATTGTTGTCAATGTTGTAATCTGATAAAATTGTAAAATTTTGGAAATTTTATCTTCTCTGCTATATGTATAATTATATTCTCTTCCTCCAACACAAATAATTTTGAGAAATTCAGTATCAAATTCCATATATCTAACAATACCGTTAACTTTAGATATATTGTATATTAAATGAAAATATTGTATTTATGATTTTAATGTAATTTTATCTGGCCAATAATTATTAAACAACCAATCAAATGATTCAAAAATAATTAGAGTGACATTAGTTAGTTTCTTTATGTTTTTTATTATTTCTTTCACAGTATTATTAACCTTAATTTCCATTAAGCTTTCAGTTTCTTGGTCCATATCATTATCAATTCTATTTTTTAAAACAATTCTGAAATCATTTTTTTCTAGACTTTCTTTTGACAAATAAAAATAATTGGTAATAGTTACATTTTTGAAAATATGTTGTGATAATGACGAGTTTAAATAACCTAAACCTTCTTTTATATTACTAATTAAAAATGTCTTGTTATTGTATTTAGCAAAGAGTAGAATTAACAACTCGAAAATACTCGAGCCTCGAAAGTACTCCACTTTAATAATCTTACTTTTGTTTCGATAAAGATGATTGACCACTTGCGCTCGTTTGCACGTCATTAAATGATAAGAATCATCTTTAATTCGATTTTCTTATAAAAAAAGAGCATGGTAAGTATCTAGGAATAGTTTCTCATCTATTTCTTTATTGAACAAATTGCAAGTAAAAAAAAATCAAACATAATCCATAGAGAAAATCTATAATTTCAAACAATGGAGAAAAATTTGATATTTTCAATAACAAATGTAATAAATATTGAACTTCACTTTTGTATTGACATAAACTTATTATCAAAATTATAAGCTGATGTCAACCGTTAATGTAAAGTGGGTTATTAAGTAATTTAATAGCATATGAATAATGTGAATGATTATGTAATTCTAATAAATTGGTTGTTAAATTGTAGATTTTATTATGCATTTCATGGTATTCAAGTATTTTTAAAAGTTGAAATCCATTGTTATTATTTATGAAAAATAATCATAAAATTTTTATAGAATCTGTAGATTTATTATCATCATTATCTGTTCTTCTGTCGAAGGGACTTTGAAATAATGAATAAGGTTCTCTACAATATTGATAATAGAGTTGATGAAATGGTATAAAATGCTGATAAATAATCACATTTTGCCATTGCTTACAAACTGGAGCACAACAGTTTAACAAATCCTCATAAGGGAGTTGAGCAAAAATGTCTTGGAGGAATTTTTCTGATATTGCTATCATTGTTTATTTAAGAACATAAGAACGAAGGAACACTGTAGAAGGCCTACTGGCCCATGTGAGGCAGGTCCAAGTCTCCTACCGGCTTAAGCCAATGCACCCAACCTAGTCAGGTCAGGTCACATTGACTTAAGGGAGGAACACGGCAACTGACCTGGTAGCACAAGCTATCAGGTCCAACTCTCATCCACCCATATCCACTCATGTATTTATCCAACCTATTTTTAAAGCTACACAACGTTCTGGCCTCTATAACTGTATTCGGGAGTTTGTTCCACTCATCCACAACTCTATTACCAAACCAGTACTTTCCTATATCCTTCCTGAATCTGAATTTTTCCAACTTAAAACCATTGCTGCGAGTCCTGTCTAGGCTAGATATTTTCAGCACACTATTTACATCCCCTTTATTTATTCCTGTCTTCCATTTATACACCTCAATCATATCCCCCCTAATTCTACGTCTTTCTAGAGAGTGCAGATTCAGGGCGCTTAGTCTATCATCATAGGGAAGGTTTCTGATACATGGGATCAACTTTGTCTTCTTCCTTTGTACATTTTCCAGAGAATTTATATCCATCCTGTAATACAGTGACCAAAACTGTGCAGCATAATCTAAATGAGGCCTAACCAAGGATGTATAGAGTTGAAGAACAACCTGAGGACTCCTATTATTTATGCTTCTTGATATGAAGCCAAGGATTCTATTAGCTTTATTGCGAACACTTATGCACTGTTGTCTTGATTTCAGATTACTGCTAACCAGAACTCCTAAATCTTTTTCGCAATCCGTAATATTAAGATCTACATTATTTAGTTTATATGTGGCATCGTTATTGTCCTGTCCAACATTTAGAACTTTGCATTTGTCTATATTAAACTGCATCTGCCACTTCTCCGACCACTGCATCAGTCTATTCAAATCTTCCTGGAGTGCTCGAATGTCCTCGTCAGAATGAATTCGACGGCCTATTTTGGTGTCATCGGCAAACTTGCCGATGTCGCTCTTTATGCCCTCATCTATGTAGTTTATGTAGATTGTGAACAGCAGGGGGCCCAACACTGACCCCTGAGGAACACCGCTCGTAACGCTTCCCTACTCTGATTTCTCCCCATTTATGCAAACTCTCTGCTGCCTATTTGTCAACCATGCCTCTATCCAGGAAAAAATTTCTCCTCCTATTCCATGTGCTTTAATTTTCCTCAATAGTCTCTGATGTGGGACCCTGTCAAAAGCCTTACTGAAGTCCATATACACAATATCATATTCATTACCATGATCTACCTCCTCAAATACCTTAGTGAAAAAAGTTAATAAATTCGTAAGGCAGGAATGCCCCTTTGTAAAACCATGCTGAGATTCGTTGATTAATTTATGCTTTTCAAGGTGGCTACGAACTGCCTCAGCAATTATTGATTCCATAAATTTTCCCACTATGGAGGTTAGGCTTATTGGTCTATAGTTCGAAGCTAAGGACCTGTCACCTATTTTGAAAATAGGTATCACATTTGCCATTTTCCACTTATCTGGCACCATGCCAGTTTGTAGTGATATGTTGAAAAGATTAGCCAAAGGTGTGCTAAGCTCCTCTTTACATTCCTTTAGAACCCTTGTATACAGTTCATCAGGGCCTGGGGATTTGTTAGGTTTTAATTTATCTATTTGCCTAAGGACCATGTCACTTGTGACCCTAATCGTGCACAGTTTATTATCGTCCTGTTCTACATAATTTATCATTACTGGAATATCGCTGGTATCCTCCTGTGTAAAAATTGAGAGGAAGTATGTGTTAAAAATTCTACACATTTCCTTATCACTGTCAGTGAGCTGACCTGAGGAACTTTTGAGTGGGCCTATCTTGTCCCTGATCTTACTTCTGTATACCTGAAAGAATCCTTTTGGGTTAGTCTTCGATTCTCTTGCAATTTTAACCTTATAATCTCTTTTTGCTTTTCTAATTCCCTTTTTTATTTCTCTCTTTAACTGAATATATCGATTTCTTAATTGCCCCTCTCCTCTTTTGATTTGCCTATATATGCCTCTCTTTTGACCAATCAGATATTTTAATCTATTGTTCATCCATTTAGGATCATTTTTGTTTGATCTGATTTCCCTATTTGGAACATAATTTGACTAAGCAGCTAGAACTATGCCCTGGAAAGCATCATATCGGCAACCATCACCACCTACCTGACCCTTAGTCAGGTCATTCCAGTTCAGCCCACCTAAGTAATTTTTCAGTCCTATGAAATCAGCCAAGCGAAAGTCAGGGACGGAGACTTGATTGCCATTATTAGGGGAATTCCATGATATATTAAAACTGAGTGATTTGTGATCACTTTCCCTAAGCTCATCATTCACCTCAAGATTATTAATTAGTGTTTCCCTATTGGCAAGAACCAAGTCAAGAGGTTATTTCCCCTAGTAGGCTCTGTCACAAACTGTTTTAAAAAACAATCCTGGATCGTATCAAGAAAGTCACCTGACTCTAAATTTCCTGTCAAATTGCTCCAGTCAATCTGTCTATAGTTGAAATCTCCCATTAGCACAACATTTTCGTATGTAGATGCCTTACGAATTTCGTCCCATAGAAGTTTACTGCACTCCCTATCAAGATTTGGGGCCCTGTAAATCACACCCAAAATTAGTTTTTCTCGGCCCTCGAGAAGCTGTAACCAAACAGATTCAGTGGCTGATGCTTCTAATTTAATATCTTGTCTAACACAACAATTTAAATCGTCTCTGACATACATCGCTACTCCACCACCTTTCCTGTTGACCCTGTCAGTGTGGAATAATTTATAGCCTTGTATATGACATTCAGAGGGTATCTCTCTATCTTTCAGATTGAGCCAGGTCTCTGTTGTAGCAATAATATCTATGTTTCCTGCACTTGCAATTAATCTTAGCTCATCTATCTTATTTCTTGCACTCCTGCTATTAGTATAGTAAACCTTTAAGGGAGCTAGTCCCTTGCTGCCCTCTGCTGTCCCCCTTTGTTTGCTGACCTGATCTATTGTCCTTATTTATAACTTCATGCTGAATGCCTTTTATACATTTACTGTTTCCAACCCTAGTGTTGCAACCTGCTTGTTTCCTACACACACCGATACCTCTATCTTCCATCAGCTTAAAATCATAGGCATTTCACCAACGGCCTTCTCAATCGAGTCTGCAAGTGCTACCACCCCTGCCCCAGAGAGATGTACCCCTATCCCTTGCATACATATCATGTTTGCCATAAAAGTTGTTCCAGTTGTCAATGAATGGGATTGCAAGTTCCTTGCAGTATCTGTCTAGCCAGCAATTTACACCAATTGCCCTAGACAACCATTCATTTCCTACTCCCCTTCTAGGCAAGATGCTACATATGATTGGGATCCCTCCCTTAGACTTAATGAAATCTATAGCTAACCTGTACTTATCTAGCAGCTCTTCTCTCCTACTGTTCCCAATATCATTTCCACCAGCACTGAGACAGATAATGGGCTAGTTCCCATTACCTGACATGATATTATCCAGCCTGTTGACTATGTCCCCAACACCAGCTCCAGGGAAGCACACTCTATCTCTCATCTTCTTATTCCTATTACAAAAAGCACAGTCAATATATCTTACCTGAGAGTCACCAACCACAAGAATGCGCTTACCTCCATTAGCAGGGGCAGTAGTACCCTTACCTTCACTGGCCACTGAAGTACATTCATCCTGAAGAATAGAGAAGCGATTTCCTACCTTCAGATCTTCACTCTTAACTTTCCTTACTCTGATGCGCCTCCCATTACTGTGAACCACTCACCACTTGTAGCAGGTGCTGGGCTGCACCTCACTGCTGGTAGCCGTTGCTACCTCCCCAACTACAGCCTCCTCACAGCCAGAGATAGACTGTACCTCACTGCTAGAAGCCTCATTCCCCACAACTCCAGCCACCTCACACTCTCTCCCAGACCCATTGAGGTGGACCTTCAGCCTCCTAATCTCCTCCTGGAGAAGCAAGACCTCCTCCTTCAACTCTCCAACCTCAATTTTTAAAACACTGCATAAGCAAGCCATGCTTTGTAACCGTCCACGCTAATCCCCAAAGCAGCTCAGGGTCGGTGACCTCACATGACGACTGACCACTGACCACTGACGACTGACCACTGACCACTGACCACTATAGTGTTGTTTTTTTATAGTTTAATAAAAAAAATTACAATTAATTGTGCTGAATAGGCAGAACTTGTATTAATACCTTTTATAAATAAAGAATGGTAACAATATCAGAAATATTTCTCCAAGACATTTTTATTCAACTCCTTAATGAGGATTTGTTAAACTGTTATGCTCCAGTTTGTAAGCTTTGAAGATAGAAAATAATAATCCTTTATAATAATTCTCCTCCATTAATGATAAATTCAATAAGAAATACTAAAAATTCTTATATAGTTAAATATATACAAAAAGAAGAAAAAGAAAATTATTGTCTTAATAATGGTTCTCCGGTAAATGATAATAATTTACTATTTATTTTATGCTCTTGTCCCCAGATAATTTACTATTTATTTTATGCTCTTGTCCCCAGATAATTTACTATTTATTTTATGCTCTTGTCCCCAGGAGTTCATTGCGAATATGCAAACATTACCAACCAATCCAATAATTTGAAAAATAACTAGTGATTACCAACCAATGGGATATATTTTGTTATTTTCGTTATTATTTTCTTGTTATTTTCGTATTGATAAATGGGATTGAAAATTCTTTCTAAAGTATACTCATCCAATGTTCTCAATGTTATAATTTGATAAAATTGTAAAATTTGGAAACTATATTTTCCTTTCTATATGTATAACCTTTCTATATGTATAATCATATTCTCTTTCTCCAACATTAATAATTTTGGGAAATTCAGTATCAAATTGCATACATCTAATAGTACCATGAACTCTATATATATTATGTATTAAATGAAAATATTGTATTTCTGTTTTTTGTATTTCTGATTTTAATGTAATTATATTTGGATAATAATTTAACAACCAATTAAATGATTCAAAAATAATTAGAGTGACATTGGTTAGTTTCTTTATCTTTTCGATTATTTCTTCCATAGTATTATTAACTTTAGTTTTCATTGATTCAGTTTCTTGGTCCATATCATTACCATTATCAATTCTATTTTTTTAAATCAATTATGAAATCATATTTTTCTAAAAATCTTTCTTCTAACAAATAATAATAATTTCTTATAGTTACATTTTTGAAAATATAATGTAATAATTAAGAGTTTAAATTGCCTAAACCTTCTTTTATATTACTAACTAAAAATATCTTGTTATTGTATTTAGTAAAGAGTAAAATTAATAACTCAGAAATATTTGAGCCTTGAAAGTACTCCAGTTTAATAATCTTACTTTTATTTCGATAAAGATGATTGACCACTCACGCTCGTTTGCACGTCATTAAATGAAAAGGATCATCTTTAATTCGATTTTCGTATAAAAAAAAGAGTATAATAAGTACTTAGGAATAGTTTCTCATCTATTTCCTTACTAAAAAAATTACAAGTCAAAAAAATAAAACATAATCCATAGAGAAAATCTATAATTTCAAATAATGGAGAACAATTTGACATTTTCAATAATAAATATAATAAATATTGAAATTCACTTTTGAATTGACAGAAACTTATTATCAAAATTATAAGCTGATGACAATCATTGATATAAATTGGATTATTAAGTAATCTAATAGCATATGCATAATGTGGATGATTATGTAATTCTAATAAATCGGTTGTTAAATTGTAGAATTTATTATGCATTTCATGGTGCTCAAGTATTTTAAAAAATTGAAATCAATTGTTATTATTGATGAAAATTCTTAAAATTTTTATGGAATCAGTAAATCTATTATCATTATGATCAGTTCTTCTGTCGAAGGGATTTTGAAATAATGAATAAGGTTCTCTACAATATCGATAATAAAGTTGACAAAATGGCATATAATACTGATTAATAATCATGTTTCGTCATTCTTTACAAAATAGAGCACAAAAGATCAACAAATCCTCATAAGGGAGTTGAGCAAAAATGTCTTGGAGAAATATTTCTGATATTGTTAACATTGTTATGTTTATTTATAAGAAGGTATTACTTGTAAATTTAATGTTGTTGTTTTTTACTGTTTTTATAATAAAATTTTTTTTTACAATTAACTGACTTATACATATTATTTTTTTTTTAATTCAAAGCAATATTGCAACGTTCTAAACAAAAAAATAATTATCAAGCTGTTTTGATCAGTGGTTGTTCTTTTGTATCTGTATCTATCGAAATTCATTTGTTAAAATTCTACGTGATAAAAAGAGAGTCTTTAACATTTTCTTTTATATAGAATTGTTTTATTTTCGTATTTATATTATTTATATTTTGGATTGAAAATTTCTTTTAAAGAATATTTATCCAGTATTGTCATTGTTGTAATCTGATAAAATTGTAAAATTTTGGAAACTATTTTTTTCTACTAAAGATGACAACTCCTCATTTACATGATGATGTACTTCATGATGATTCAAGCTACAAGTTAAAAAAATAAACATAATCCATAAAAAAATTTATGATTTCAAACAATGAAGAGAAAGTTGATATTTTTAATAATAATAAGCTGAAGTTGTTTTATTAAAAGGACTTTGAAATATTAAAAATATATACTCCAACTAATAATTATTATATTAAATATATTAATTTATTTAAAATATTCTAAACAAACATAATTAATAATATGAATATAAAAGATATCATTATAAGTAAATTTACATCTAGGCATCATTGTTTTAAATAAAATGTTTCTTCAAAAATAATTATTGTAATTGTTGATTTATACTCAAAATTTTCTTTTTCATCTATTACTGTTTGTTCAAAAGTAATAATACAATCATATATTTTCAATGTATTATTATTAGAAATTTCTATTTCTTTGGTTTTCACTAATATTACATTATTAAATGATGATAAGAATTTATCGTAATCTATGTTCCAAACAAAAAATTTTCTTGGAGTAAATATCTGAATTAATACTTCATCAATATTTCTTCTCCTCATATACTCCATTTTAATTATGTCTTCAGCATTATTAATATTAATCACTTGTACTTCTTTACACGTATGTTCACCATCATAAATTCTATTTTCCCAAAGAAAAAGAGCAGAGTAAACTTTACAATTATCAATAAAATAATTGTTATATAGAAATATCATACATAATTCATAGAAAAAATCTATGATTTCAACGAAAGAAAAAAATTTAATATTTTTAATATTAAATACATTAAATACTGAATTTCAATCACACCCCGAGATAATTTTACTATCAGGGCTACAATACGCCAGCCACTGATTATTAGTGATGGTGGTTGTTGCTGTTTAATTAATTCAACAACTGACAAATACATTGGGTGATTATGCAATTCTAATAAGTCAGTTGTTAAATTACAGATTTTAAGAAATTTCGTACATTTAATTATTTTTAAACATGGAGAAAATGTACTCAATGTTTTTATATAATTAATATTATAATTATTGCCAATGGGACTTTGAAATAGTGAATAATATTTTCTACAATATTGATAAGAAGAGTTGACGAAATGGCATATAATGGTGATTAATAATCACATTTTGCCATTGTTTACAAACCAGAACACAACAGTTTAATAAGTCTTCATAAGGGATTTGAGCAAAAATTTCTTGGAGGATTATTTCTGGTATTGCTACCATTGTTATATAAAGTTAGTTTTAATAGCACTGAAGATAACTGAACCTTGATTTTTTTTCAAGTCTCCATTATTTTCAGCATGGTATACATGAAATAAAATTAAACTATTTAACTTATAAATATGAAACAGGTAAAATATTTAAAAAAATAAAATAATAAGAAAATTAGATATATAAATTGAGGTTCATATATAGAGGTTCAATTACAATTTACAAAACAATGGCAGCAACAACAGTAGAAGAAATCTTTCAAGAAATTTTTGCTCAACTCCCATATGAAGATTTATTGAACTGTTGTGCACCAGTTTGCAAGCAATGGCAAAATGTGATTATTGATAATCCCTGTTATATGCCATTTCGTCAGTTATATTATCGATATTGTAAAAATTCTTACTCAAACTTTCGAAGTCCTATAGGTAATAATGGTATTAATTCTACTAATTCTATAAAAAATTTGAAAGAAACCATCTTAAAATATCATTTTCCTGTCATTACTGAATTTGTAAAATTGATTGAATATGATAAATCCCATGAAATTTATAATTTTAATGAACCTTATTAGAATTACACAATCATCCAATGTATTTATCAGCTACTAATTATTGTATTACATTTCTTAAAAAATATACTATCAGTAGCTGGTGAATTATAACCTTGATGGTAGTGATATCTCGAGATGTGAGTGAAATTCAATATTTAATTTATTTAATATTAAAAAAATCCAAGTTTTTCTCTTTGGTTGAAATTATAGATTTCTTCTATGGATTATGTATGATGTTTTTGCTTCATTATTATATTCACAATTTATTTTATGTTCAAAATTACAAAATTCACTCTGCTCTCTTTCTTTGGAAAAACAGTATATATAGAGGTGATTATTCAATGACACGAGAACGAGAATGAGTGATAAATCATCTTTTCAGTAATGGTGCTGAAGATATTATTAAAGTGGAGTATGTAGCAGGAGTAGACATTAATGATGTTTTAATGCAAATATTTACCCGCTATAATAATAAAAAAAATTTGATAATAAAAATAGGTGGTGATGTATCAATAATTCATCGGTTTAAAAATGCAACATTGATAACTACTAGAGACATTTTCAATAATTCGTTAAAAATAATATATGATTGTATTATAGTTTTAAATACCAAAATACAAAAAATAAATGAAAAAGAAATTATTCAACTTAAACCTAACACTACTAAAATAATGATTTTTGAAGATTCATTTTATTCTAAAAATTGGCATTCTAATAATAATAAAAAAATAGAACTACCTTTTTGGTTTGATAAAAAAATACTGGAAGACCTCAACCCCTCTTTATCATCATTAGAATCAATTCTTTTTCGTCTAGTACAAAGTACTAAATCCCAAGACTTATGTTGGCTAATGAATAGCACATTACAGTTTTTAGATTTAGAAAGTAAGTTTCCAAGAGTATTTGCTATTGGTGAAAGACCTTCAACTATGAGAATTAAACTTTTTAAACAAGAAAATAATATAAAAATTATACTACTTAATAGTTATATTTGTTTATATTATTATTGTGACAAATATCTAAAAAATAAAACCATCACCATTTTAACAAGTAAAGAAAAATTACAAAAAGATTAAAATTGGTTTAATGAATCTAAGAGAAAGTGTTTTCAAGCTCAACAATGTATAGATATATCTAATATTGTTAATTATAAAGATTTTGATCCTGAGTCTGTTTATATTATTTTATTTTCTGATATTGATGAAATTGATGAAATTGATGATATTAATTTTTTTAGTGTTCAGTTATGCAAAAATAATCCTGAATATTACTTGTATTCTTCCATTGCAATTGCTAATAATATAAAATGTATTGGGTGGAATACAAGTTTTCGACATTATACAATATCTTCTTATATGTTTACTCAATTAGTCACAAAAAAAGAATTTAAAAATAAAAAATGTTTTGTATGTGATAAATCATTAGAAGATGAAATTCTCGCTTCTAGAATACAATTTTCTACATTAAAAACACCTAGATTTACATATAATGATATTTTTAATGATCATGATGTTGTTAATTACCAGTGTTTACAATGTGATAAATTTAAATATTTAAAATGTTTTTGTAGATACTACAATTATGAGGAATTAATACATTCTCTTATTAATATAGGATATGAGGACTTATGAAGGCTATATTAAACTGTTGTGTTCCAGTTTGTAAGTAATGATCGAATTTGATTGATAATCAGTACTGAATTGTCTAATGAAAATTTTTTTTTTTTATTATCACACTGGCCGATTCCCACCAAGGCAGGGTGGCCCGAAAAAGAAAAACTTTCACCATCATTCACTCCATCACTGTCTTGCCAGAAGGGTGCTTTACACTACAGTTTTTAAACTGCAACATTAACACCCCTCCTTCAGAGTGCAGGCACTGTACTTCCCATCTCCAGGACTCAAGTCCGGCCTGCCGGTTTCCCTGAACCCCTTCATAAATGTTACTTTGCTCACACTCCAACAGCACATCAAGTATTAAAAACCATTTGTCACAATTCACTCCTATCAAACACGCTCATGCATACCTGCTGGAAGTCCAAGCCCCTCGCACACAAAACCTCCTTTACCCCCTCTCTCCAACCTTTCCTAGGCCGACCCCTACCCCGCCTTCCTTCCACTACAGACTGATACACTCTTGAAGTCATTCTGTTTCGCTCCATTCTCTCTACATGTCCGAACCACCTCAACAACCCCTCCTCAGCCCTCTGGATAACAGTTTTGGAAATCCCGCACCTCCTCCTAACTTCCAAACTACGAATTCTCTGCATTATATTCACACCACACATTGCCCTCAGACATGACATCTCCACTGCCTCCAGCCTTCTCCTCACTGCAACATTCATCACCCATGCTTCACACCCATATAAGAGCGTTGGTAAAACTATACTCTCATACATTCCCCTCTTTGCCTCCAAGGACAAAGTTCTTTGTCTCCACAGACTCCTAAGTGCACCACTCACTCTTTTTCCCTCATCAATTCTATGATTCACCTCATCTTTCATAGACCCATCCGCTGACACGTCCACTCCCAAATATCTGAATACATTCACCTCCTCCATACTCTCTCCCTCCAATCTGATATTCAATCTTTCATCACCTAATCTTTTTGTTATCCTCATAACCTTACTCTTTCCTGTATTCACCTTTAATTTTCTTCTTTTGCACACCCTACCAAATTCATCCACCAATCTCTGCAACTTCTCTTCAGAATCTCCCAAGAGCACAGTGTCATCAGCAAAGAGCAGCTGTGACAACTCCCACTTTGTGTGTGATTCTTTATCTTTTAACTCCACGCCTCTTGTCAAGACCCTCGCATTTCCTTCTCTTACAACCCCATTTATAAATATATTAAACAACCACGGTGACATCACACATCCTTGTCTAAGGCCTACTTTTACTGGGAAATAATTTCCCTCTTTCCTACATACTCTAACTTGAGCCTCACTATCCTCGTAAAAACTCTTCACTGCTTTCAGTAACCTACCTCCTACACCATACACTTGCAACATCTGCCACATTGCCCCCCTATCCACCCTGTCATACGCCTTTTCCAAATCCATAAATGCCACAAAGACCTCTTTAGCTTTATCTAAATACTGTTCACTTATATGTTTCACTGTAAACACCTGGTCCACACACCCCCTACCTTTCCTAAAGCCTCCTTGTTCATCTGCTATCCTATTCTCCGTCTTACTCTTAATTCTTTCAATAATAACTCTACCATACACTTTACCAGGTATACTCAGCAGACTTATCCCCCTATAATTTTTGCACTCTCTTTTATCCCCTTTGCCTTTATACAAAGGAACTATGCATGCTCTCTGCCAATCCCTAGGTACCTTACCCTCTTCCATACATTTATTAAATAATTGCACCAACCACTCCAAAACTATATCCCCACCTGCTTTTAACATTTCTATCTGTATCCCATCAATCCCGGCTGCCTTATCCCCTTTCATTTTACCTACTGCCTCATGAACTTCCCCCACACTCACAACTGGCTCTTCCTCACTCCTACAAGATGTTGTTCCTCCTTGCCCTATACACGAAATCACAGCTTCCCTATCTTCATCAACATTTAACAATTCCTCAAAATATTCCCTCCATCTTCCCAATACCTCTAACTCTCCATTTAATAACTCTCCTGTCCTATTTTTAACTGACAAATCCATATTATAAATTACTACTATGAAAAATGCAAATTCTCAAGTTCATGTAGATCTTTACAATATTTTTTTTATAAAATCATGATGTGAATAAAATGCATAAAATAAAATGCATTCATATAATCTTACTATTATCTAATCAAAATATTTTATATTTATAGGTTGAACAATAATAATGTTGTAAAGAAAATTGAAAATTATTAGTTTCTCATCCCTTCTCTTTAAAACAGGTTGTACTTCCTTAACTAAATATAATGGAGAAGACGACAAAGTTTTTGGACATTTCTACAGCTGAAAAATTTATTGAAATGAATGATGAGCTCATTAAGTTGAGTAGACAAATAATAAAAGATAATGAAGAACTAAAAAAAAGAAATTAAATATATTACAGAATTTATGGAAAAAAAAAATAAAGGAATTTGAGAAAATTGAAAATATAATAGTAAGTAACATTTATTAAAAATGTTTTAACAAGTATAAATATATGTAAAGTATTGTATATAAAGTATTGAATATTGAAAATTTCATTTTCTCATCATATATTATATATATCATATAATAATTATTAATTATTTTTCTTAATATAGAACAACTATTTGACTGAAGAAGAAATAATCATTGATTAAGTGGAGAATAATATGGAGAAGTTTCATTATCCAAGCTTTTATGAAAAAAAAATAACAAAGAAAATGAAGAACTTATGAAATATATAAAAAATAAAAATGAAAAACTTAAACTGCTTTGCTTGTCTGACCCATATTTAAATGATGTCATTGCTGTTGTATCATTGAATTATACCAAATTTATCCAAACACTTATGATGTACTGAGGAGGTTTTAACATTTTATGATTTCTATACTCATAAGTTATAGGTTTTATATATTTTATATTTATATTCAATTTTAAGAATTCGAGTAATTGATGTTGTTGAAGATTCCATTGTTTATAATTGGAGTGCATTTTTTTAATAATTATTTGCTTATTTTGTTAGTCATTTACAAAGATGTTGTTAATTTTGTGAAGTATAAAAATAAATTTTAAATTTTTGTTGAGTATATCTTTTCCATTTTTATATTCAGAGAGTAGTTTCATCTTTAGTTATTACATATTCATTGGATTGTCAAAGGATAGGATAAGACATAATTTTAGAATATTATTTATTATACATATTAATTATTTATTATACATAAATTAAGAAAATTTCAAAAACTATTATCAGGGAATTGAACATAAATTCTAATAAATCTTTATCAGGGTGAAAAAGAATTTATTATTCTTTATGTTCATTTTTTTATGTAATTTAAAATTAGAAAAGTTTCTAAAAGAAATATCACAAATACCACAAATAAATTATGTTTCTTTTTTTATTTCATCAGTTTGTTGAATAGATTCTGGGTTTGGAGATAATGCTGATTCTACTATTATAAAGTGTTCAGTTTTTTTAATTGACTGTTCTTGAATTAATTCATGTTGAATTATTTGGGTTGAAAATGTTTTTTCTTGTTTTAAACTGTGACACTCCGACAGATAATTTAAAACTTCTAATCTTTGGGTAGTTTGGATTGGAACTGCTTCTTGTTCTGTAATTGAAACTACAGTTTTTTCTTTTCGTAGGTCATAATTCTCCGCCGGATAATTTAAAATTTCTTGTCTTTGGGTAGTTTGAATTGGAACTGCTTGTTCTGTAATTGAAACTACTTGAGTAGTAATGTGGGTTGAAACTACAGTTTTTTCTTTACATAGGTCGTGACACTCCTGACACTCTGACGGATAATTTAAAACTTCTTGTCTTTGGGTAGTTTGGATTGGAACTGCTATTTTGGTAGTTTGGGTTGGAATTGCTTATTTTTCTTGCAGGGAATACTGTAATTTGTAAATCAATATTAATAGTAATTTGGTTATTATACCACATAATTATCTCTATTCTTCAATATTTAAAAAAAAAATATGAGTAAGTACAACTTACCATACTGTACTTCTAGCCAGATGAAACTAAGATAAGTCTTCAGAGTTTGAGCTTATATAGTAGTCTGCGCATATTCTTGTCACATTCTTCCATACAGTCAGTGTTTATTTGATAACAGAATAATTACGAGAATAATACATATAAGCTTTATTCCTTACATTTATATAAAGTTAAAGACTACCTCGATCGACTAATGAAGGCAGGAGATTGAGGATCATTAGCTTCACTATAATTAATGAAACTCTTGGTGGTAAGAATGTGAGGAAGAATTTCTGGGTAGATAAAGAACAACTTCATAATAATTTTATTTATTAAAAAAAATAGTATTAAATGTATTTACATAGATCATCTATTTACTCTCTCAGATAGATATCCAAAAAAAAGTCAGCTTTTATAGTTACACTAGATTAATATATATATACCTTAGTGGAAAGTGCAATTATCAATAGGACCAAATTTAAGTTCACAGGATGTTACATCTTATAGAGTCTGTACAGGATGTATTGTCCTGTTTTTCAACTGGTGTCTGTTTTTATAAATATCAGACTGATATGACAAAGAGGATGTAGCATCCAGGAGTGGGTTAGTTATTCACCAGAATTTTAAAATCTTTGTTTTTGTATTCATGGCTAATTCTGATCTAATAAATGTAATTTAGAGTCATTCTGTCATACATATTATTCTGAATTATAATATTACAGTATTACAAACTGGAATATATGAATTTGAGAAAAAACTGTTCTGGAGTATATAATTTAGTGTTTTCGCTTCTGCCATTCCATCTGTAATAAGATCTTTTAAATAGTTTTTTTTCTTCAACAGAAAAGATTTTTTGAAATTCATCAGTTTTATTTTTTAATCGCAAAATTGATTGTTCACTTTCACTATATTTATTATATATTAAACGGAAAATTGGTATTTTTAATTTTGATAATTTATAAATCTGATTACAGTTTTGATGCCAATTACATTTTTGATGCTGATTACATTTTTGATGCCAATTGCAATATTCAAAATACCATTGAATACAATTACAAATTATAGTGACATCATTAACATTCTTATTTGAATAAGAGAGAATTATAATAAAATCATTTAATGAATTAGTATTTATGATACCTATATTTTTAAATTTGAATAAAGATTTGTCAATTAAGTTGTTTGTATAAAATAAAAACTTATTGTTACTGTAGCTATTAAAGATTAAAATTAATACTTCAAGTATGGTATTTTTACTTATAAACTCCACATTAATAATTTTGTCATTGTTACAATAAAAATAATTGATTAATCATGCTTGTTCACATGTTATTAATGGAGTGCCAAAATTCGATTTTCCCAAATAAAAAGAGTAGAATGAATTTTACAATGATAATAATCGGAAATTGACAAACTTTTATGATTATAGTAAATATTCAGAAAAAAACAAACATAATCCATAGAAAAAATCTGTAATATCGAATAATGGATAAAAATTTGTTATTTTTTATATTAAATATAATAAATACTGGACTTCACTTACTGTCTCAGAGAGCTCACTCATTGATATTATAATATTATAAAAGGACTACTGTTTTCCAAGAAATTCAACAGTATATGAATAGTATGGATGAGTATACAATTCAACTAAGTCAGTCTTTAAATTGTAGGTTTCATTTTTATGTTTATATTTAATCATTTGTAAAAATTTAAATATATCATAGTCATCCTTGAATGGTTGTAAAATTTCAATAGCACAATTGTTACCAAAGTGACTTTGAAATTTTGAGTAAGGTTCATTACAAAATCTCTAATATAACTGACAAAGTGGCATATAATGCTGATTAACAATAATTACATTTCTCCATTGCTTACAAACTGGAGCACAACAGTTCAATAAATCTTCATAAGGGAGTTGAGCAAAAATTTCTTGAAGTAATATTTCTGATGTTATTGCCATAATTCTTGTATTGAGAGTACAAGCAATTTGATTGCTTGAAGATCTGTATCATCTCATGTTTATTTTTTTTATATAATTTCGCAAATATTACAAACAAATGCTTTCTTTTCACCTAATTTCTGAATAGATTCTGGGTTTGAAGATGATGATCTTGATGATGATTCTATTTTTTGCTCAGTTTGAACTGACTGTTCTTTACTATTTAATAATTCATGTTGGATTGTTTGGGTTGAAACTCTTTTTTGTAAGATATTTTTGTAACTACCCTGAAACTTTCAGTTTGAGTTGAAACTTCTATTTGTTCTTATCTAATTGGAACTACTTGGGTAGTTTGAGTTGGAAATGCTTGTTCTACTTGGGTAGTTTGAATTGGAAATGTTTGCTGTTCTTTGGTAGTTTGAGTTGGAAATGCTTGTTGTTCTTGGGTAGTTTGAGTTGGAAATGCTTGTTGTTCTTGGGTAGTTTGAGTTGGAAATGCTTATTCTTCTTGGAGGGAATACTGTGATTGATAATTAATAACTGGATTATTATACAACATAGTATCTGACCATTCTCTAATGGGAACTGATTTAGATAATTGTTGATTAGGATATTGGATTGTTGAAAAAACTTTATAATTCTGTGGTAAATGAATTTGACTGCTATATCTCACAATAGGAGCTTCTCGAAATAGTTGATATTGCTGAGTTGTTTGAATTGAGAGTGCTTTTTCTTGTTGATGATTAATTTGGCTGGTATACTTCACAATAGGAGCTTATTGAATTGGTGAATATGGATATTGTTGGGCTTCTTGAATCGGTGAATATGGATATTGTTGGGTATGATTGATATAATTATCATGTTGGATAATTTGAATTTTTGGAAATTTTTTGATATTATACTGTGACCAATCCTGTTGATTAATGTTGTTGTTGTACCATATCTGAGGATTTTGTAAAAAAAAGGAAAAATATATTTAAATATATTCTTTTAAATAATTTTTAAAATAATATATTTAAAAAACTTAATTAAAAAAATGAAAGTACAACTTCTTTTTTTTTTTTTTTTTTTATTCGCCGGTATTCTCCCGGCCCGGGTCTTTTCCAAGTAGTGGTGACCCGGCCTTGGCTCCCTATCTGGGGAGTGTCTCGAGACCTAAGTCTCCCATGGGAGGAGGTACAAGTACCCCTCATCTTTGGGACTAAGTGTCCCCAGGCCTAGCCACAGTCCCCGCCCTCACGGGGCTCGTAGGGAGAAGCTAGGCCTCTGGTCTGCCATCTGCCCCGCCCCAAAGGGGCTCGTGGGGATGGCAGTCTTGTGAGCTGCAGGTGGTAATAAGCTCAAACCTGAAAAGTACAACATACCATATTGTACTTCCAACGATGAAATGACTTCTAATTTTCCAAGCTTGAACTTATATAGTAGTCTGTGTACATTCTTGCCACATTTTTCCATACAACCAGTTTTTTGTGTCAATATTTTAAGACAATAATTGTTTTTTTAAATAATAAATGAAAAAATATTCTTTTATAAAAAAATTAATTATTAATAATACAAAATATAAATTTGTTATAATTTTTTTCACATTTTAGACATTAATAAAAATCATTATTCTTAAAATTATTATCAGTAATATAAGTAAATCTAGGTATTATAAAATCTCTTTGATATGATATTCTAAGTGCAAGACTTTCATTTTGTAATATTTTTTTTCACAACTTTCACATTTTTTATTCATAAATTCATTATGAGTAACTAATATATAATTAGAAGAAATGTAATTAATTATATAATTATTATCCAGAGCTCTCACATATTCTATAAATTCAGTTGCTAGTGAAATAATACCATAAAATTCATAATCCAGCAGATAATATTGATTATTATAAAACCGAACAATAAAAAAAGTTAAATTAATTTTATCAAAATTATGAAATAAACTAATATATACCGGCTCAATATCAGTATTATTATTATTATTATTATTATTATTATTATTATTATTATTATTTTTATTATTATTATTCTTGTTACATATTATATCTATACAA
Organism: Cherax quadricarinatus; assembly: GCF_038502225.1. NCBI lineage: Eukaryota > Metazoa > Arthropoda > Malacostraca > Decapoda > Parastacidae > Cherax > Cherax quadricarinatus. Next base: position 20,694,596 of record NC_091369.1, on the reverse strand, counting down.
TTTTGAGAATTAAACCATCTCCTTTCTGGTCTTTGCTGATGCCATTGCAAAAATTTTTGTAGTTTTTTATTTATTCCATTAATCCATTTAATGTTGTTATATAAATATCTATTTAAATTATTCTTATCTGCTAAGACATTCACTGTTTGATTTCTATGATAGTTTTGACATTCATTATATAAAATTGAATAACTATAACCTATTTCTAATATTATTTGATTTTCTCTTTCATAATGATTTATAGGAGGTCTTTCTCCCACAGAAAAGATTTTTGGAAATTCAATTTCAAAATATTTATTATATCGAATAGCATATGTCATTAACCAGCACAAATCTTGAGATTTTGAACCTTGCATGAACCATAAAAGTATTGGTGGTTTTGACAATATTCTATTTTTTTTTATTTTTCTAAAAGCAGAAAAATAATAATTATACAATGAAAATGGATCTTCAAATACAGTTAGTGAAGCATTAGTTCGTTATTTTATATACACTATTAATTCTTTTACATTATTAAAATACAGTGGACCCCCGGTTAACGAACTTTTTTCATTCCAGTAGTATGTTCAGGTGCCAGTACTGACCGAATTTTTTCCCATAAGGAATATTGTGAAGTAGATTAGTCAATTTCAGACCCCCAAACATACACGTACAAACGCACTTACATAAATACACTTACATAATTGGTTGCATTTGGAGGTGATCGTTATGCGGGGGTCCACTGTATTGAGTTTCTATAGTTTTTAATAAAATAATAATAAAATTAAAATTTGAATTATTTATAGTATCAATAGCATCATAATATTTTTTAAAAGTTATATTTTTAAAAGTGTGCAAGAATAATGTCATTGACGAATTCATTTCATCATTTTGTAAAATTAAAATTTATTTTTCATTATATTTGTTAAAAATGATACTTAATATGTCATCAATATTGACACCAGCTACATACTCTACTTTAATAACTTCATTGTCATTCTTACAATTAATAAGATGATTGATCAATCTTGCTTGCTCACATGTTAATAAAAATGGAAAAGGAGATTGATAATTAATAATTCGATTTTCCTATAGAAAAAGAGCACCATGAATTTTATAGTGATGATTATAAAAAAAATAATTACCACTACAGTAATAACCCAAATAAATCAAAGATAATCCATATAAAAAATCTATTATATCAATTAAAGAAAAGAAATTGTTCATTTTTAATATCAAATACATTAAATATTGAATTTCACTCATATCCCTAGAAAGAAATACTGTTAAAGCAAGAATACGCCATTAACTAACATGTGGTTGATATTTGAAAAAATCAAAAACATCTAAATATAATGGATGATTATGCAGTTCAGTCGTTGTTAAATTATAATAAATTTTGTAAGATTTATTAGATTCAATCATTTTTAAAAGTTGATTCATAATATAATTATCAATATTACATCTTTTTTTAAAAAATGGCCATAAAATTTCTATAGAATTTGTAGAAATGACAATATTATTATTATTATTATTACCTTTACCTCCTAAGGGACTATTGAATATCGAATAAGGATCTTTAAAATAACGATAATAGAGTTGACAAAGAGGCATATAATGAGGTTCATCCATAATAACCTTCTTCAATCTCTTACAAACTGGAGCACAATAGTTTAATAGATCTTCATAAGGAAGTTGAGCAAAAATTTCTTTGAGTAATTCTAATGATGATGTGGCCATCTGGTTTTGATAAATAGATAGATATATCACACTTAAAATTTTATATACTCAATTACAAAAAAAAATTAAATATACTCTGAATAAAAATATCTGGATCTGGTAGTATAGTCGCTGATAAATCAACGGATAAAAAAAATCAGATTCAGATTGATAGCACTTCAAAATCTCATTGGACTTCCAGAATAGTTTAAGTATTTTTACTAACCTCTTATTAAGAGGACATTCAATTACATTATATATGTTTGGATACAATTTAAAACTTTTTCCCACTAAAATAAATTTTGTAAAATCATCAGTTTCCAAATTATCAGTTTCATTTTTAATACATAATAATTTACCATGTTTTATCTTTTTCTCTCGATAATTACACAAACGAAAAATTGGTATTTTTGTTCACCTTGTTCTTCTAAAAAACAAATGAGTTGTATAACCAAAACAGCAATTAATACATTTAAAAACAATTATGGGAAAATTGATTAGAGTTTTTACCTCTTCTAGTGTTTCTGAGGAACAAATTGAGGAAAAAATTATTAAAATATCATGTTGTTTTTCATAATTTTTTAATGAGTTATAATCATTTATTATAGTTACATTTTTGAACAAATGTAACAAAGAATTTTTGAACAATATATCTAACTTATTTTTTTCAGATTCAATAATTAAAAACTTTTTATCAATATGAGTATTAAAAATTAATAATAATATCTCAAATATACCAAAGATGATTTCTTCACTTTGAAACTCAACGGCAATAATTTTGTCATTGTTACAATAAAGATGATTTACCACTCGTGCTCGTTCACATGTCATTAATGAACAGCCATTAATTATTGGATTTATTCGATTTTCCCAAATGGAAAGTGTAGAATGAATCTTAATGAGATTATAATGTAAATCATCTTTTGAAATTTCCAAACTTTTGTGGTTATAGTAACAAATCAAAAACATCAAAGATAAGCAGTAAAAAAATCAACAATATCTATTAATGGATAAAAATTTGGTATTTTTAATAATAAATATAATAAATACAGGATTTCACTTATTTTCCCAGCTAGTATTATTATAAATATTATAAGAAGATGCCAATTATTATTATTGTAGAATGATTGGTGATGTACCAGTAATGCAGCAGCACATTTGTAGTGTGGATGAGTGTGCAATTTGACTAAATCTGTTTGAAAATTATAGGTTTTATATATTTGATTTTTATGTTCAATAATTTGTAATAAAAATTGAGATATATAGTCATATTTGTTTTTTGTTTTTTAAATGATCATAAAATTCCAAATAGCACTACTATTATTACTAAAGGGACTTTTAAACTTTGAATAAGGTTCTTTACAATATCTGTGATATAATTGACGAAGTGGCATATAATGCTGATCAACGATTACATTTCTCCATTGCTTACATACAGGAGCACAACAGTTTAATAAGTCTTGGTAAGGAATTTGAGCAAAAATTTCTTCAAGTAATTTTGATGTTGTTTTTGCCGTAATATTTTATAATCTAGTAATAGTCTATTATTCTTTTTATACATTCCTATTTTAAAAATGTAATTAGAATATATGATGGTAATATTTTCTATGAAGGCACAATTATATATGATTGCAAAATATTTTTTTTATAATAAAATTTAATATTTTTTATGATATAAAAATTTCTATGATCATAAAAATTTTCTATGATTGTAAAATCTTTTCTATGAAGACAAAAATTATACCTCTCATCAAGAGTACATGTAAATTTAGTTTTTCCTGAATCAATTAAATCATATTCATTTGGAAACATTTCATTAAAAAATAATTATGGGAAAATTGGTTAGATTTTTTACCTTTTCTATGGTTTCTTCTATAGTTTCTTTACATGAGGATAAAATTAAGAAATCGTGTTTTTCATATTTCTTTATTAACAATATAGATGATTTACCACTCATGCTCGTTCACATGTCTTTAATGAACAGCCATTAATTCAAAAACATCAAAGATAATCCCCCCAAAAAATCAATAATATCTATTAATAGATATTTAAATAATATTAATGTTATTTGTAAAAATAAAAAAGGGAAGCTCCAAGTTGAAATTATCTACATCTAGAAAGAAAAAAAATGAGTTACAAATGTTGGGAAGTATTTATTCAGATATATGTAAGATAAAATATTTTATTTCATGATCCAAAATAATCATAAAATATTTTATTTGATGATCCAAAATATTTTACCATCATAGAAAAATTTTAACCATCATGGTAACAATTTTAATGACCACGAAATGTTTTATTTGAGGATCCAAAATATTTTACCATCATAGAAAAATTTTAACCATTATGGAAAAATTTTCTATGATCTTAAAATATTTTATATGATGATCCAAAATATTTTACCATCATAGAAAAATTTCAACCATCATGAAAAAATTTTCAATGATCAGAAAATATGCATTAAAGGTAAGGTACATACTGTTCAATATTTTCTCGGTTGACTCACGAAATCGTAATGACACGATTACAAACAAACCATACCCTGGCCAGGATTGAACCCGCGGTCAGAGAGTCTCAGAACTCCACCCCATCACATTAGCCACTAGACCAGCTAGCCACAATAAGAATCTCATTGTGGCTAGCTGGTCTAGTGGCTGATGCGACGGGCTGGAGTTTTGAGAGTCTCTGACTGTAGGTTCAATCTCAGCTGGGGTATGGTTGGTTTTCTGGGTTTGGAGATCGAATGAAGAATTGTTGAAGTGGATCAAACATGTAGAGAGAATAGTGGAGTGAAACTGAATGATTTAAAGAGTGTATCAGTCTGTAGTGGAAGGAAGGCAGGGTAGTACAGGATGTTACATCCTGTTTCTTCACTTGACAAACATTAGAAATATTTTTCATGATCATATAATTTTTTTTAGGGTCACATAAAATATTTCACCAACACAGAATTCACTCCATGTGGCAGTAGTCTTGGGAACCCCTGTGCAGTACAGGATGAAACATCCTGTTTCTCAACTTGACAAACATTAGAAATTTTTTTTTCATGATCATACAAATTTTTTCATGATCATATAATTTTTTTAGATTTTGACATCATGGTAAAATTTTCTATGATCATAAAATATTTTATATGAACATAAAAAATGTTACCATCATAGATTATAAGCCACTGTTGAGAAATAGGATGTTACATCCTATACTGCACAGGGATTCCCAAGACTACTGCCATATGTAGTGTGAATTCTGTGTTGGTAAAATATTTTATATAATCCTAAAAAAAATTATATGATCATAAAAAAATTTTCTAACAGGATGTAGCATCCAGGAGAGAGAGTTATTATAGCGCAACAGTTTAATAAGTTTTGGTAAGGGATTTGAGCAAAAATTTCTAAGATTGTTGTTGTTGCCATAATATTTTATAATCCAAGTATTTTTACTAACCTCTCACCAAGAAAATATTTTATATACATTTTATAAGACAATAGTTTCAGGAAATCAATTAGACCAAATCTGTGTTTTGGAAACATTTGAAAACATTCTCTGGCTAAAATAATTTTTGGAAAATCATCAGTTTCATTTTTAATACATAATAATTTACCAAGATTTCTCTTTTTCTCTCGATAATTGTGCAAACGAAAAATTGGTATTTTTGTAATTGTTCTTGTTCTTCTAAAAAAATGATTATGCATTTTATCACTAAAACAGCAATTAATACATTTAAAAACAATTACGGGAAAATTGATTAGATTTTTTACCTCTTCTAATGTTTCTGAGGAAAAAACTATTAAAAAATCGTCGTGTTTTTTCATAATTTTTTAATAAGTTATAATCATTGATCATAGTTACATTTTTGAACAAATGTAACAAAGAATTTTTTAACAATATATCTAACTTATCTTCTTCAGATTCAATAATTAAAAACTTCTTATCAATATGAGTATCAAAAGTTAATAATAATATCTCATATATATCAAAGATGATTTCTTCTGTTTGAAACTCGACGGCAATAATTTTGTAATTGTTACAATAAAGATGATTTACCACTTGTGCTCGTTCACATGTCATTAATGAACAGCCATTAATTATTGGATTTATTCGATTTTCCCAAATGGAAAGAGTAGAATGAATCTTAATGAGATTATAATGGAAATTCTCTTTGGAAATTTCCAAACTTTAGTGGTTACAGTAACAATTCAAAAACATCAAAGATAAGCCGTAAAAAAAATCAATAATATCTATTAATGGATAAAAATTTGGCATTTTTAATAATAAATATAATAAATACAGGATTTCACTTATTTTATCAGATAGTATTATTATAAATATTATAAGAAGATGCCAATCATTATTATTGTAGAATGATTGGTGATGTACTAGTAATGCAGCAGCAAGTTTATAGTGTGGGTGAGTGTGTAATTTGACTAAATCTGTTTGAAAATTATAGGTTTTATATATTTGATTTTTATATTCAATAATTTGTAATAAAAATTGAGATGGCAATATAAACACAAATGCAGTATAATGTGATCCTTTATTGACTACGTTTCGCCCACACAGTGGGCTTTTTCAAGTCACAAACAGAACTACCTGGGGTGGAAGAAACGCGAGTATTTATAGTCCGGCTGAGGTCAGGTGAAGAATGCTGCATCTGATGATGTACCGAGTTGGGTTGTAGAGTCTAAAAATTTGGGTAGCTTGGAAAGGAGACTGGACAAGTTTGTGAGCAGACCTTCTACAGTGTTCTTATGTGGGATAGCGATGAAGAAGTTTCTTGGCAAGTGGTTCAGCTATGTTATAGAAGCCACTATTCTGGTTGAAGTTGTCGGATATAGAAATAAGTGATGATTCCAGGATTCTTCGGTATTGGGTGTTGTCTTCTGTGGCGATAAGTCTTGAGTTTCTGTAGTTTATCAAGTGGTTGTGTGAATTACGGTGTTGTACGCAGGCATTCCTTGTGTCGTCAGACCTGCTTGCGTATTGGTGTTCTGAAATACGTGTTTGGAGGTCCCTTGATGTTTCGCCCACGTATAACTTGTTGCAGTCATTACAAGGGATTATGTATACCCCTGCAGAGGATGGAGGCTTGTCCTGCCTACTACTGGTGATGTCCTTGATGGTCGTGGTTGTGGAGGTAGATACTTGGAATGATGTTTTGGCAAAGATGTTGGAAACATGTTTGGCAATGGAGTTGGTGGGAAGGACTATGTATCTCTTCTCGGCAGTGTCTTCTCTGGGTGTGTTGAAGATGTTTAGTGCTCGCCGTCTGCAGTCTCTGATGAAGTGACGAGGATAGTGGAGTTTGGAAAATACCTGTTCAATTATAGTGCATTCTTCCTCAAGGAACTCGTTGCTGCAGATTCTGAGTGCACGCAGGAAGAAGCCTATAATTACACCACGTTTGGTTTTGGTGTCGTGGTGAGAGTAGAAGTGGAGAAGATCGTTTTGGTTGGTGGGTTTTCGATAGACTTTAAAACGAAGTTCGTGGTCAGCTTTGCAGAGTAGAACATCAAGGAAAGGAAGATTGTTGTCGACCTCTTCTTCAAGTGTGAACTGGATTGAAGGCTCGACCTGGTTGAGCTTGTCTTGGAGAGCTTGAACGTTGAAGCGTTTAGGAGTTATGAGGAGAATGTCGTCAACATAACGGAGCCAGGTGACAGACGAAGGAATAATGGTGGAGAAACGTTCGGCTTCTAGATGTTCCATGTATAGGTTCGCTAGGACTGCACTGAGTGGCGAACCCATGGGTAGTCCAAAAGTCTGCTGAAAGAGGTGATTTTCAAAAGAGAAACACGTAAAGCCAACACATAGTTCAACCAGGTCGATGAAGTCGCTGGCTGGAATGGGAAGATCAAGTGAATCGTCAATTTTCTTGCGCAAGAGATCGATGGCTTGTTTAGTAGGTACTTTAGTGAATAGGGAAGTCACGTCAAGGCTGGAAAGTTTCTTGTTCCTGATGTTGATGTTGCGAATGCGATTGAGAAGATCACCTGAGTGTTTGAGATGTGCTGGACTGATAGTGCCCAAGAGTTTCGAGAGGTGTTTGGTCTTGGGCACTATCAGTCCAGCACATCTCAAACACTCAGGTGATCTTCTCAATCGCATTCGCAACATCAACATCAGGAACAAGAAACTTTCCAGCCTTGACGTGACTTCCCTATTCACTAAAGTACCTACTAAACAAGCCATCGATCTCTTGCGCAAGAAAATTGACGATTCAGTTGATCTTCCCATTCCAGCCAGCGACTTCATCGACCTGGTTGAACTATGTGTTGGCTTTACGTGTTTCTCTTTTGAAAATCACCTCTTTCAGCAGACTTTTGGACTACCCATGGGTTCGCCACTCAGTGCAGTCCTAGCGAACCTATACATGGAACATCTAGAAGCCGAACGTTTCTCCACCATTATTCCTTCGTCTGTCACCTGGCTCCGTTATGTTGACGACATTCTCCTCATAACTCCTAAACGCTTCAACGTTCAAGCTCTCCAAGACAAGCTCAACCAGGTCGAGCCTTCAATCCAGTTCACACTTGAAGAAGAGGTCGACAACACTCTTCCTTTCCTTGATGTTCTACTCTGCAAAGCTGACCACGAACTTCGTTTTAAAGTCTATCGAAAACCCACCAACCAAAACGATCTTCTCCACTTCTACTCTCACCACGACACCAAAACCAAACGTGGTGTAATTATAGGCTTCTTCCTGCGTGCACTCAGAATCTGCAGCAACGAGTTCCTTGAGGAAGAATGCACTATAATTGAACAGGTATTTTCCAAACTCCACTATCCTCGTCACTTCATCAGAGACTGCAGACGGCGAGCACTAAACATCTTCAACACACCCAGAGAAGACACTGCCGAGAAGAGATACATAGTCCTTCCCACCAACTCCATTGCCAAACATGTTTCCAACATCTTTGCCAAAACATCATTCCAAGTATCTACCTCCACAACCACGACCATCAAGGACATCACCAGTAGTAGGCAGGACAAGCCTCCATCCTCTGCAGGGGTATACATAATCCCTTGTAATGACTGCAACAAGTTATACGTGGGCGAAACATCAAGGGACCTCCAAACACGTATTTCAGAACACCAATACGCAAGCAGGTCTGACGACACAAGGAATGCCTGCGTACAACACCGTAATTCACACAACCACTTGATAAACTACAGAAACTCAAGACTTATCGCCACAGAAGACAACACCCAATACCGAAGAATCCTGGAATCATCACTTATTTCTATATCCGACAACTTCAACCAGAATAGTGGCTTCTATAACATAGCTGAACCACTTGCCAAGAAACTTCTTCATCGCTATCCCACATAAGAACACTGTAGAAGGTCTGCTCACAAACTTGTCCAGTCTCCTTTCCAAGCTACCCAAATTTTTAGACTCTACAACCCAACTCGGTACATCATCAGATACAGCATTCTTCACCTGACCTCAGCCGGACTATAAACACTCGCGTTCCTTCCACCCCAGGTAGTTCTGTTTGTGACTTGAAAAAGCCCACTGTGTGGGCGAAACGTAGTCAATAAAGGATCACATTATACTGCATTTGTGTTTATATTGCCATTGTGTCGGTATTTTATACCATTTATTTCCAAAAATTGAGATATATAGTCATCTTTGTATTTAAAAAAAATGGTCGTAAAATTCCAATAGCACTACTATTATTACCAAAGGGACTTTTAAACTTTGAATAAGGTTCTTTACAATATCTATCAGGTGTATGCACCTGGAGAAGAGAGGAATGCAGAGGAGAGAGAGAGATTTTGGGAGATGTTAAGTGAATGTATAGGAGCCTTTGAACCAAGTGAGAGAGTAATTGTGGTAGGGGACTTGAATGCTAAAGTAGGAGAAACTTTTAGAGAGGGTGTGGTAGGTAAGTTTGGGGTGCCAGGTGTAAATGATAATGGGAGCCCTTTGATTGAACTTTGTATAGAAAGGGGTTTAGTTATAGGTAATACATATTTTAAGAAAAAGAGGATAAATAAGTATACACGATATGATGTAGGGCGAAATGACAGTAGTTTGTTGGATTATGTATTGGTAGATAAAAGACTGTTGAGTAGACTTCAGGATGTACATGTTTATAGAGGGGCCACAGATATATCAGATCACTTTCTAGTTGTAGCTACACTGAGAGTAAAAGGTAGATGGGATACAAGGAGAATAGAAGCATCAGGGAAGAGAGAGGTGAAGGTTTATAAACTAAAAGAGGAGGCAGTTAGGGTAAGATATAAACAGCTATTGGAGGATAGATGGGCTAATGAGAGCATAGGCAATGGGGTCGAAGAGGTATGGGGTAGGTTTAAAAATGTAGTGTTAGAGTGTTCAGCAGAAGTTTGTGGTTACAGGAAAGTGGGAGCAGGAGGGAAGAGGAGCGATTGGTGGAATGATGATGTAAAGAGAGTAGTAAGGGAGAAAAAGTTAGCATATGAGAAGTTTTTACAAAGTAGAAGTGATGCAAGGAGGGAAGAGTATATGGAGAAGAAGAGAGAGGTAAAGAGAGTGGTGAAGCAATGTAAAAAGAGAGCAAATGAGAGAGTGGGTGAGATGTTATCAACAAATTTTGTTGAAAATAAGAAAAAGTTTTGGAGTGAGATTAACAAGTTAAGAAAGCCTAGAGAACAAATGGATTTGTCAGTTAAAAATAGGAGAGGAGCGTTATTAAATGGAGAGTTAGAGGTATTGGGAAGATGGAAGGAATATTTTGAGGAATTGTTAAATGTTGATGAAGATAGGGAAGCTGTGATTTCGTGTATAGGGCAAGGAGGAATAACATCTTGTAGGAGTGAGGAAGAGCCAGTTGTGAGTGTGGGGGAAGTTCGTGAGGCAGTAGGTAAAATGAAAGGGGGTAAGGCAGCCGGGATTGATGGGATAAAGATAGAAATGTTAAAAGCAGGTGGGGATATAGTTTTGGAGTGGTTGGTGCAATTATTTAATAAATGTATGGAAGAGGGTAAGGTACCTAGGGATTGGCAGAGAGCATGCATAGTTCCTTTGTATAAAGGCAAAGGGGATAAAAGAGAGTGCAAAAATTATAGGGGGATAAGTCTGTTGAGTGTACCTGGTAAAGTGTATGGTAGAGTTATAATTGAAAGAATTAAGAGTAAGACGGAGAATAGGATAGCAGATGAACAAGGAGGCTTTAGGAAAGGTAGGGGGTGTGTGGACCAGGTGTTTACAGTGAAACATATAAGTGAACAGTATTTAGATAAGGCTAAAGAGGTCTTTGTGGCATTTATGGATTTGGAAAAGGCGTATGACAGGGTGGATAGGGGGGCAATGTGGCAGATGTTGCAAGTGTATGGTGTAGGAGGTAGGTTACTGAAAGCAGTGAAGAGTTTTTACGAGGATAGTGAGGCTCAAGTTAGAGTATGTAGGAAAGAGGGAAATTTTTTCCCAGTAAAAGTAGGCCTTAGACAAGGATGTGTGATGTCACCGTGGTTGTTTAATATATTTATAGATGGGGTTGTAAGAGAAGTAAATGCGAGGGTCTTGGCAAGAGGCGTGGAGTTAAAAGATAAAGAATCACACACAAAGTGGGAGTTGTCACAGCTGCTCTTTGCTGATGACACTGTGCTCTTGGGAGATTCTGAAGAGAAGTTGCAGAGATTGGTGGATGAATTTGGTAGGGTGTGCAAAAGAAGAAAATTAAAGGTGAATACAGGAAAGAGTAAGGTTATGAGGATAACAAAAAGATTAGGTGATGAAAGATTGAATATCAGATTGGAGGGAGAGAGTATGGAGGAGGTGAACGTATTCAGATATTTGGGAGTGGACGTGTCAGCGGATGGGTCTATGAAAGATGAGGTGAATCATAGAATTGATGAGGGAAAAAGAGTGAGTGGTGCACTTAGGAGTCTGTGGAGACAAAGAACTTTGTCCTTGGAGGCAAAGAGGGGAATGTATGAGAGTATAGTTTTACCAACGCTCTTATATGGGTGTGAAGCGTGGGTGATGAATGTTGCAGCGAGGAGAAGGCTGGAGGCAGTGGAGATGTCATGTCTGAGGGCAATGTGTGGTGTGAATATAATGCAGAGAATTCGTAGTTTGGAAGTTAGGAGGAGGTGCGGGATTACCAAAACTGTTGTCCAGAGGGCTGAGGAAGGGTTGTTGAGGTGGTTCGGACATGTAGAGAGAATGGAGCGAAACAGAATGACTTCAAGAGTGTATCAGTCTGTAGTGGAAGGAAGGCGGGGTAGGGGTCGGCCTAGGAAGGGTTGGAGGGAGGGGGTAAAGGAGGTTTTGTGTGCGAGGGGCTTGGACTTCCAGCAGGCATGCGTGAGCGTGTTTGATAGGAGTGAATGGAGACAAATGGTTTTTAATACTTGATGTGCTGTTGGAGTGTGAGCAAAGTAACATTTATGAAGGGATTCAGGGAAACCGGCAGGCCGGACTTGAGTCCTGGAGATGGGAAGTACAGTGCCTGCACTCTGAAGGAGGGGTGTTAATGTTGCAGTTTAAAAACTGTAGTGTAAAGCACCCTTCTGGCAAGACAGTGATGGAGTGAATGATGGTGAAAGTTTTTCTTTTTCGGGCCACCCTGCCTTGGTGGGAATCGGCCGGTGTGATAATAAAAAAAAAAATAAATAATTGATGAAGTGGCATATAATGCTGATCAACTATTACATTTCTCCATTGTTTATACACTGGAGTGCAACAGTTTAATAAGTCTTGATAACGGATTTGAGCAAAAATTTCTTTGAGTAATTTTGATGTTGTTATTGTTGTCATAATATTTTATAGTCTAGTAATATTCTAATATTCTTTTTATACACTTTTATTTTAAAATTATAATTAGATTATGTGAAATAATCCTTTTCCATTATAAAATAATTTTCTATAATAATAAAAAATTTTATACACACTACCTCCCCTTTACCTTTCCTAAGCCAGCCCCCCCTACCCCTCCCCTCTCCCTCCAACCTTTCCTAAGCCAGCCCCCCCTACCCACCTTCCTTCTACTACCTCCTTTACCCTCCCCTCTCCCTCCAACCTTTCCTAAGCCAGCCCCCCTACCCACCTTCCTTCTACTACCTCCTTTACCCTCCCCTCTCCCTCCAACCTTTCCTAAGCCAGCCCCCCCTACCCACCTTCCTTCTACTACCTCCTTTACCCTCCCCTCTCCCTCCAACCTTTCCTAAGCCAGCCCCCCCTACCCACCTTCCTTCTACTACCTCCTTTACCCTCCCCTCTCCCTCCAACCTTTCCTAAGCCAGCCCCCCCTTACCCACCTTCCTTCTACTACGTGATATTTTTTTAGTATCATAAAAAATATCATAAGCTGATACAGAAAGAGACACCAGTTGAGGACCAGGATGTACATCCTGTACTGTACAGGATGTACATCCTCTACTGTACTGAATATATTACCATCATATAAAAACATTTTAATTTCATAAAAAATTTTTTTACCCAAGACACCCAAGACATCCTGTACTGCACAGGACTTAGGCTACTGCTAGATACACTAAATTCTATATCATTATATAAAATATTTTATGATCGTAGAAAATTTTTCCATGATGGTTACAATTTTTCGATGATGGTAAAATATTTTGGATCATCATATAAAATATTTTATGATCATTGAAAATATTACCATGATGGTTACAATTTTTCTATGATCATAAAATATTTTACAATTACAGGAAAATTTTAATCATCTTGGAAAATTTTTCTATAATCATAAAATATTTTATATGATAATCCAAAATATTTTACCATCATAGAAAAATTTTAACCATCATTGTACCACTGCTGCTACCACCCACTGCTGCTACCACCCACTGCTGCTACCACCCACTGCTGCTACCACCCACTGCTGCTACCACCCACTGCTGCTACCACCCACTGCTGCTACCACCCACTGCTGCTACCACCCACTGCTGCTACCACCCACTGCTGCTACCACCCACTGCTGCTACCACCAAAGAATCTTCCAACCACTGCTGCTACCACCCACTGCTGCTACCACCCACTGCTGCTACCACCCACTGCTGCTACCACCACTGCTGCTACCACCCACTGCTGCTACCACCCACTGCTGCTACCACCCACTGCTGCTACCACCCACTGCTGCTACCACCCACTGCTGCTACCACCCACTGCTGCTACCACCCACTGCTGCTACCACCCACTGCTGCTACCACCCACTGCTGCTACCACCCACTGCTGCTACCACCACTGCTGCTACCACCCACTGCTGCTACCACCCACTGCTGCTACCACCCACTGCTGCTACCACCCACTGCTGCTACCACCCACTGCTGCTACCACCCACTGCTGCTGGTACCATACTACCACTGCTGCTACCACCCACTGCTGCTACCACCCACTGCTGCTACCACCCACTGCTGCTACCACCCACTGCTGCTACCACCCACTGCTGCTACCACCCACTGCTGCTACCACCCACTGCTGCTACCACCCACTGCTGCTACCACCCACTGCTGCTGGTACCATGCCACCACTGCTGCTACCACCCACTGCTGCTGGTACCATGCCACCACTGCTGCTACCACCCACTGCTGCTGGTACCATGCCACCACTGCTGCTACCACCCACTGCTGCTGGTACCATGCCACCACTGCTGCTACCACCCACTGCTGCTACCACCCACTGCTGCTACCACCCACTGCTGCTGGTACCATGCCACCACTGCTGCTACCACCCACTGCTGCTACCACCCACTGCTGCTACCACTGCTGCTACCACCCACTGCTACCACCCACTGGTACCATGCCACCACTGCTGCTACCACCCACTGCTGCTACCACCCACTGCTGCTACCACCCATTGCTGCTACCACCCACTGCTGCTACCACCCACTGCTGCTGGTACCATGCCACCAATGCTGCTGGTACCATACCACCACTGATGCCACCACTGCTGCTACCACCACTGCTGCTGGTACCATACTACCACTGATGCCACCACTGCTGCTACCACCCACTGCTGCTGGTACCATGCCACCACTGATGCCACCACTGCTGCTGGTACCATGCCACCACTGCTGCTGGTACCATACCACCACTGATGCCACCACTGCTGCTACCACCACTGCTGCTACCACCACTGCTGCTGGTACCATGCCACCACTGATGTGAACCAACCCCTGTGCAGTACAGGATGTAACATCGTGTTTTCCAACTTGACAAACATTAGAAATTTTTTTTTCATGACCATATAATTTTTTTTAGGTTCATATAAAATATTTTACTAACACAGAATTCACACTCCATGTGGCAGTAGTCTTGGGAACCAACCAACCAACCTCTGTACAGTACAGGATGTAACATCCTGTGTTTCAACTTGACATTCAAAAATTTTTTTTCATGATCATATAATTTTTTTAGGGTGATATGAAATATTTTACTAACACAGAATTCATACAAATGATGGTAAAATATTTTATGATCATAGAAAAATTTTCAGTCAAAATTTTTGGGGAATAATAATTCAGTTATATCTATAGTTTTAGTTAACCTTTATTAATGAATGAATGAGAATTCAGTGGTGATATTGCTTGAGTTATAAATATTTCATCTACATTTTATTTATATGAGAGGTTTTTACAAATGATGCAAGAAGGGAAGAGTATGTGGAGAAAATAATAACAAAAAATAATAACGTGACTTAGCAATATTAACAATAATACATATAAGCCTTATTATTGGGAAACTTGTAAAAATAGTAAAATTTCTGATTTTGAATTTAAATGTAATAATTACTTGCATTTATGTAAAGTTACAGATGAACTCGATCGAATAATGTAGGCAGGAGATCGAGGAGCATAGGTGAGTATTTCATTACCTTCACTATAATTTATGAACTCAGTCAGAATCTTGGTTAAAATTTGGGGAAGAATTTCTGGGTAGAGTTTCAGTTGGTCCTGGTGGGCCCAGACGGTCAAGTAGCACAGGAACTCCAGCGATGGTAGTGATGGTGGTGATATATTTATCGATTTTATAATATATTGGCATTCGTCTTTAAGTGATACGATTAAATTATTTTGCATATTTTTTTGCATAGTTCCGTCTTTGAACAAATCCATAACAATATTATTTACTAAGAAAGTAGCATTAAACGTAAGGTACATACATCCATATACACTATTAGGTAGATCTCTAAAAGACCAGTTAGATTTTATTGCTACAAAAATATAACGACTATTATCGTACACCAATTGTAAAATTAATGTACATATACCTTCATTAAAAGTATAATTATCGGTACTGTGAAAATATTCATTACAATTAATGTAATACAGACGATTCACTTTTTCCTTAGCTACCCTGAATTTCTTTATGTCTTCTTCTTTCCACGCTTCACTAGAAAATGTAATGTGATTCAGAGAATCCTGATAATCGAAAGCATTACCCGCTAGTTTGTAAATGTACAAGACTGTCTAGACCTCATTTACGAAAGACTTAAATGATGTCGATCTGACAGCTCAGCTTGTGCCAGCTGAGCTTGCGTTTGAGATGTTGACAGCTGACATGTCCAAGGAAAGACTGGCCACATCTGGGGTGGCCAAGGAGGGGATGGTCACAGATGAGTCTTCTAATTTACGCTTTTTCGATCCTTTAGCTTGGCAACATTGGGTGGCCACATCTGGGGTGACCAAAGAAAGACTGGCCATATCTGGTATGGCCAATCAAAGCAGCACACCTCCTCTCCCTTCAGACTTATGGTCGGCACTGAATTGCTGGAGACAGAGTACCTCTTCCTACAGCCAGCCTAACAGTTACCAATTAGTATTTCGAAGATTCTAGCACAAAATCATAAGAAAAATAATAACAAAAAATATATAGAAAATACCATTATAGAAAAATTATCATAAGCTGATACAGAAAGAGACACCAGTTGAGAAACAGGATGTACATCCTGTACTGTACAGGATGTACATCCTGTACTGTACAGGATGTACATTAGGCTACTACCAGATGAAGTGAATTCTGTATTATTATATAAAATATTTCATGATCATAGGAAATTTTTAACCATCACAGTAATATTTTCAATGATCATAAAATATTTTATTTGATTATCAAAAATATTTTATCATCATAGAAAATTTTTAACCATCATGGTAATATTTTCAATGATGACAAAATATTTTATTTGATGATCTAAAATATTTTTTGTCAAAGAATATTTGATTATCTAAAATATTTTAACATCATAAAAAAATTTTAACCATCACAGTAATATTTTCAAAGATCACAAAATATTTTATTTGATGATCCAAAATATTTTACCATCATAGAAAAATTTAATCATCATGGTAATATTTTCAACGATCACAAAGTATTTTATTTCATGGTCTAAAATATTTTAACATCATAGAAAAATTTTAACCATCATGGTAATAGAAAAATTTTAACCATCATGGTAATATTTTCAATGATCACAAAATATTTTATTTGATGATCAAAAATATTTTACCATCATAAAAAAATTTAACCATAACGGTAATATTTTCAATGATCACAAAATGTTTTATTTGATGATCTAAAATATTTTAACCATCATGATACCACTTCTGCTACCACCCACTGCTGCTGGTACCATAGCACCACTGATACTACTATCACCACCACTACACTGCACACAAGATATGTATGTTCATAACTTGTTTAAAATATATTTATATTAATTCACAACTTGTTTTATATTACTTATCAAGAGAAGAAAAGTGCATTGGAGTAGTATGATTGTTTAGCACTGAGTTCTATCACATAGTGTGACTCTGACTAGGGACTGGGCGTGACTGAATAGCCTTGCTTGAGTTCTTGTAAAGTTTATTTATGATCATATATTTTTTTATTATCATATAAAATATTTTACCAACACAGAATTCACTCTCCATGTGGCAGTCTGTTAGGAACCTCCC
Organism: Cherax quadricarinatus; assembly: GCF_038502225.1. NCBI lineage: Eukaryota > Metazoa > Arthropoda > Malacostraca > Decapoda > Parastacidae > Cherax > Cherax quadricarinatus. The sequence continues at coordinate 20,676,987 of NC_091369.1, read as the reverse complement.
TGTGCCAGTACAGGATGTTACATCCTGTTTCTAAACTTGACAAACATTAGAAGTTCTCTTTATGATCATATATTTTTTTTTAGTATCATTTAAAATATTTTACCAACACAGAATTCACTCTTCATGTGGCAGTCTGTTGGGAACCTCCCTGTTTCTAAACTTGACAAACATTAGAAATTTTTTTTAGGATCTATATTTTTTTTAGGTTCATAAAATATTTTACCTACACAGAATCCACACTCCATGTGGCAGTAGTCTTGGGAACTTCCCCTGTGCAGTACAGGATGTAACATTTTATTTCTTAGAAAATATTTTGGCATTATGGTAATATTTTCTATGATCACAAAATATTTTATATAATGATATGAAATAGATTATAAACCACCGTTGAGAAACAGGATGTTACATCCTGTACTGCACAGGGGTTTCCCAAAAACCCAAGACTACTACCACATGGAGTTTGAATTCTGTGTTGGTAAAATATTTTATATGATACTAAAAAAATATATGAGTGTTGGTAAAATATTTTATATGATGCTAAAAAAATATATGATCATAAAAAAATTTTATAATGTTTGTCAAGTTCAAAAACAGGATGTTACATCCTGTACTGTACAGAGGTTGGTTGGTTGGTTCCCAAGACTACTGCCACATGGAGTTTGAATTCTGTGTTGGTAAAATATTTTATATGATCCTAAAAAAAATTATATGATCATAAAAATTTTTCTAATGTTTGTGAAGTTGAGAAAATTATGGTAAAAAATGTAGAGTTACATAGCAACATTTAAGGACTCATTGGCTTAATAATTTATTTATTCATATTTTTTACACTAGTAATTGATATCATATATTAATTTCTAAAAATTAAAAAAAAAAATCTACTACTAAGACAATATTCATTATAATATGAATCACTACTGCATTCTAAACAAAAATAATTGACATCATTAATAGAAAAATTATTATTATAAGTAAACCTAGTAAACCCAATTATTTTAGATATAGCAGCTTGTGCTTGTTTTCTAAAAACAAGAGTTTCTTTTTTTAATTCTTTTTTTGCATTTTATACACTTTTTACACTGATAATAATAATTTTCATTAGTAAATTCACTGTGTGTTAATAATTGAGTAAATGAATAAGATATTTTATACTCTATAAAATATGTCCGGCCCGTAAATTATATTCTATTATTAGCAATTTTGAATAGTAGAATACAAATAATCATTAAATTTATTTATTGCTGGACTATTTGATAAATCTTTATAATATAATCAAATAATAAAAAAATTAGGTATATTATTAATTTTATCAAGATCACAAAATCTACTAACATAGACTCAATATTAAAAGAGAAATTAGGATTGTATGATATATCAATACACTTCTGAGCTTGAAACCATTTTATTTCATCTCCATGTATTTTTCTTTCTTTATTCCAATATTTATTAGAATTCAATTTACTTTCTTATTCTTTTTTTGTCAGTTAAAATGGTGAAGGTTTCATTCCTATGAAAATATATATAACAGTGTATATACATATCAAAATAATTATCAACTAATATAATAATTGCTATATTATTTGACTTTTCTTTTTTATAAATATCATTTGGTCTTTCACCAATAACAAAAACTCTGGGAAATTTTGTTTCAAATTTCTTATATTGTAACACACTGTTCATTATCCAACACAAATTTTGAGATTTAGTACCCTGTACTTAACGAAAAAGACTATTCACTTTTAATGATGATGATAATAATGATTTATTTCATTGTTAAAATACCATTGTTTTGAATTAAATGTATCTTCAGAAATAATTATTTTAACGTTATTATTATACCCCAAAAAAATCTGTGTCATCATTTTTAGTTTTTAAAATAATAATACAATCGTACATTTCCAATGTATCATTAAATATGTCATCTTTACCCATCAATGTTATTACATTGTTAAATAAACGAGTTATTAAGGGTAAGACTTTATAATTATTTAAAGTTTTCCTAACTAAAAATTTCTTTTTATTGTAATGAGTTAAGATTTGATTTAATAAATAATAAATATTTACTCCTGCTATATACTCTATTTTAATTATATTTTCATCATTATGATTATTACTAAAAAAGTGATATTCACTATCATAAATTTGATTTTCCCAAAGAAAAAGAGCAGAGTGAATTTTGTAATGATCAGTATAAAATATATTGTGATTATAATAATGAAACAAAAACATCATACATAATCCATAAAAAAATCTATGATTTCAACCAATGAGAAAAATTTTGGTATTTTTAATATTAAATATATTAAAAATTGAATTTCACTTACATCCCTAAACATTTTGCTATTAAGGCTATGATACGCCAGCCATTGATGATATTTGACTGTAGCTGAAATTTATGTTGTTTTTGGTTTTTGTTCTATAATTAATGTAATGACTGAAGAATACATTGGATGATTATAAAATTCTAACAAGTGATTTTTTAAATTATAGATTTTAAAAGATTTCTTATATTCAATTATTTTTAAAAATGGAGTAATAACAGGAAAAGAATGACATAAAATAATTTTTTCAATATTTCTATAGCATTAATACAACTATCATTATTATCAATGTTGTCTTTACCAATAGGTCTTTGAAATTTAGAGTAAGGTTCTTTACAATATCGGTAATACAACTGACGAAATGGCATATAATACTGATTGCCAATTACATCTCACCATTGCTTACAAACTGGAGCACAACAATTAAATAAGTCTTCATAAGGAAGTTAAGCAAAAATTTCTTGAAGAAATATTTCTGGTATTGCTGTCATTAAGTTCTATATGATATGAAAAAGAAGTAATTGAATATTTATATATTCGTTTTCTTTTAATTTTTCTTTATAATTAAAAAAATAGTTTATTCTATATCTTCTATTTGGAAAGAGGTAGTGTTTTAAAAAATAATTAGTTAAAAAATAAAGATCTATTCACTGGAAGATAGCAAAAATTTTTGAGGATTATAGATTTTTATGTATTTGTTGAGCAGCAAAAATTTTTGAGGATTATAAATTTTTATGTATTTGTTGCTATCATCATCCCAAATGTAAAACAGTTCATATGACAATAGTTTCAGGGAGTTGATTACAGTTTGTTTGCTTATATTTACATCATCTTTCCAAGTTTTCCAACATTCTCCTACTGAAATTTTTTTTGGGAAAATCATCAGTTTCAAAAATAACAGTTTCATTTTTAATACATAATAATTTACCAAAATAGAGTGTTTGTTTTTCATAATTATACATTAAACGAAAAAGTGGAATTTCTGACTTTGTTACTTTTAAAAATATATTATTATTAAAACACCAATTAATATATTTAAAAAAAATTAGGGTAACATTGGTTAGTATTTTGACTTTTTCTATTATTTCTTCATTCAACGTGAAGAGAATTATGAAATCATATTTTTCATATTTTTCAGAATATATATATTTTTTTAAAGAAGCTATAACTATTTATAGTTACATTTTTAAAGAAATAATATAAAGATTTTTCTAAAGATATTAAAGTTGAATAGACGCAATTTTCTTCAGATATAATAATTAAAAACTTTCTATTGCTATGACTATTGAAAATTAATAATAATATCTCAAAGGTAGTTTCTATACTCAGAAAATCAACATTAATAATTTTATCATTGTTGCAATAAAGATGATTTACAACTTGTGCTCATTCACATGTCATTAATGGACAACCATTAATTCTATTTTCCCAAATGAAAAGAGCAGAATTAATCTTAGTATGATTATAAGTGGAAAGTTTTAAACTTTTATGATTATAGTAACAATTTAAAAACATCAAACATAATCCATAAAAAAAATCTATAATATCCACCAGTGGATAAAAATTTTGTATTTTTAATACTAAATATAATAAATACAAGACTTCACTCACATTCTTAGATAGTACTACCATCAATATTAACAGAAGATGCCAATCATTGTTATTATAGAATGATTGGTGATTTTCAAGTAATTCAGCAGCATGCAAATAATATCGATGTCTTTTCAATTCAACTAAATCAATTTTTAAGTTATAGGTTTTATATATTTTATTTTTATAATCAATAATTTGTAATAAAAGTTGAAATACATAGTCATCTTCGTATTTTAAAAATGGTCGTAATATTTCAATAGCATTACTACTACTACTATTATTATTACTAAAAGGATTTTGAAATTTTGAATAAGGTTCTTTACAATATCTATAATATAATTGGCGAATTGGCATATAATCTTGATCAATAATTACATTTCTCCAGTTCTTACACACTGGAGCACAACAGTTTAATAAATCTTGGTAAGGAATTTGAGCAAAAATTTCTAGGAGTAATTCTGTTGAAAACTTCATTTTTATTTTAAAAGGTACCAAATTTTTCTGAATTCTAAGTTCACACACAAGATGTTACATCTTGTGCAGTACAGAAGGTAATAATATCCTCTTTATCAACTGGTGTCTTTTTATATCAGCTTATTATGACAAACAGGAAAATTTTTATATGATAAAATTTTAACAGGGGTATCATAAAAAATTTTTAAATCATAATCACTTTCAATTTTTATACTTTTATTAGGTAACAAATACATGAGTATAAAATTATTTTGAAAAAAAAAAACTCACCAACACTCAGTCACATGAAAATTACCAACTGTTCATAATCTCTTGAACAAAGAACTAATATGTAGTAATAAACATATACACTTTAAAGATCTTTTCTCCAATATTAAACCAAAAAAAATAATTATACATACAATACATGCATGCAAATTTAACAATAATAAATTAATTTACAAAAGTATTTATATTTTTTATTTCCTACATCTTTCGGGGCCTGGGGACCTATTTTGGAGCCTTGGGACCTTTTTGTTCTGGGATTTGAGGACCTTTTGTTCTGGGATCTGAGGACCTTTTGTTCTGTGATCTGAGGACCTTTTGTTCTGGGATCTGAGAACCTTTTGTTCTGGGATCTGAGGATCGTTTGTTCTGGGATCTGAGGACCTGTTGTTCTGCGATCTGAGGACCTTTTGTTCTGGGATCTGAGAACCTTTTGTTCTGGGATCTGAGGATCGTTTGTTCTGGGATCTGAGGACCTGTTGTTCTGCGATCTGAGGACCTTTTGTTCTATGATTTGAGGACCTTTTGTTCTGGGATCTGAGGACCTTTTGTTCTGGGATCTGAGGACCTGTTCTGGGATCTGGGCCTTTTTGATTGTTCTGGAGCCTAAGGATGATCTTTTCTGGGGCTTGGGGACGATGGCCTTTTTGATTGTTCTGGAGCCTGAGGATGATCTTTTCTGGGGCTTGGGGACGACAACCTTTTTGATTTTTCTGGAGCCTGTGGATGATCTTTTCTGGAGTTTGGGGACGACGACCTTTTTTATTGTTCTGGAGCCTGAGGATGATCTTTTCTGGGGCTTGGGGACGACAACCTTTTTAATTGCTCTAGAGCCTTTTCTGGGGTTTGGGGACCTTTTTGGGGACCCTGTGATTCATCACATTCTTTTACTTTTCTCATGAATTCTTTTAGTATTTGTTTTAGTTTATTATTATATCTAGATAAATATTTATCATCAATGTGTACAAGATCGGTATTGGTAATGTTTAACCCCTTTACCTTCTTTTCCGTTTTTCTTTCCCATTCAACGGCCACCATGTCTAAAAAACCCTCATATAAAAAACTTCAATAAAATCATTAGAATCAAAATCATGATTATTTAAATCAATTCCATAAGGAAATCTATTATAAAAATCTTCATCAGAAGCACATTTCATCCAAAGTTCCAATTTTTTTCTTTTTAGATGTATTACATTGTTCATTTGAAAATGATGAGGCTCATTATATAAATGAAAGTCACAAGCATTCCTCCAAATTAAGGGATGTTTGATCTTGTGTACAAAACTCAGTGTATAACCAACAGCTTGACTGAATGCAAATTTAGTCAAATCATGCCGGTCAACAATTTTTTCCAGACTAAGAAGAATAGGGGGAGTCATAAAATCTTTGAATCTATTATATGAGAGTTGAATCCATGAACGATGAGACTTAACTTGTTTAAAATGTTCCTTTATATTAAATTTCTTCCACACAAGATCAACAATATCATCATCTTGATTTTTAATTATCCATCCTCCATCTTCATTATCATCTTCATCATTAGTATTACTGTCAAAGACAGACATACTTCATATCTTTACTTCCTACATAGTTTTCATTTATGGCTTGATGATGTATTAACTTTTCCACATACTTCTGCATTTTGGATGACCACATTTTAGTTATTAATAAAGCTATTCTGAGAGTGAGTCCATTTTCCTTTATTAAAGGACGTACCTTATCTTGCATTGCATATGGCAAAGTTTTACACATAATTTCCATAATTTCTATTGTTTCCATTGTTCTGTCCTGTCTTTGAAGTTTTTCATAAAATGTTTTGTCTTCTTTTTTCTGAAAAGAATTTAAGAAAAATGAAACTTAATGTTTTCAAATAGGTTTAAAAACAAAAGTAATTATATAAAGTATTTATCTTCTAGTTAACATTAAATAGTGACAAGGTACCATATATAAATTACACAACATCACTTCAGTTTCCATGGCTTTCATTATACAGACACAAAAAGGCTTCAAGTCTATTGTTAATAATGTATCAACAGCCTCTGACATTAATCAAATTGTTGGTGACGCTTTCCAATATCAAGATTCACTTGATTGTAGAACTTCCCCTTGTGAAAGAGATTTATGGGAAGAAGATGAATTACAGAGTTTCAAAGTGAATTTGGAGAAGGTGGATCATTTATACCATATCTTAACTTACAACGAGTACGAAAATGATGGTTATTATGAACTAGCAGTACGAATGGTGTACAAGAATCGTCCCATCTTTGTAATAATGTCAACTATTTACATCTTTTCAAATGAATGATGGATTGGAGGATTTGATTTTATATATGTTACTTTCAGTTCTAATATTTTTATTAGTATCATTGGAATAAGCTGAAAGAAATACATTTTTCACCACATTCTTAATTCACTTCAAGAAGATGGATATTGTGTAGAGTTTGTTCAGTCTCCCACAAAATTATGGCAAACACACCAATGCTCAAGTTTCTCTGTCAATTGAAAATTGCCGATTACTACCACTGCTGTTCCATAGAGAATAGTCTTCCTAGAACTCTTATTGAGAGTATGAGAGAGTTCATTAAAATTAGTAAAGCCAAAGATGTTTACAAAAATAATCCTCATTTCAATACAATTATTTACCTGGACTATGATTTTTTTTTTTTTTTGAGTTGTACAACCACATCTTACGAACTAGTTTAAGTTAAAGGATAAAAATAAAAATTCAACAAATATATATAATTTTTTTCATCTACAACAAAAATCTTTTTTTTTTTTTATGGCTTTCATTATACAGACACAAAAAGGCTTCAAGTCTATAGTTAAAAATGTATCAACAGCCTCTGACATTGATAAAATTTTAGATAATGATTTCTGGTATCAACAATATTACCTTGATCATAGAACTTCCCCTTGCAAAAGAGATTTATGGAAAGGAAATGAATTACAGAGTTTCAAAGTGAAATTGGAGAAGGTGGATCGACTATACCACATCTTAACTTACAACAATAATGAAAGTAGTGATGGTGGTTATTATGAACTAGTGGTACGAATGGTGTATAATAATCATCCTGTCTTTGTGATAATGTCAGTTATCCACATGTCTTATTATCAAGGATTGCTTGTAGGATTATTTTCTGTTATGAATGTCACTGGTTTTATATATGTCACCTTCAGTTCTAATATGTTTAATAGTAACATTGGAACAAGTTGTAAGAAACACATTTTTCACCATATTCTTAGTTCACTTCAAGAAGATGGATATTGTGTAGAGTTTGTTCAGTCTCGCATAAAATTATGGCAAAACCCACCAATGCTCAAGTTTCTGTGTCAATTGAAAATTACAGACTACTACCACTGTTGTTCCCTAGAGAATATTCTTCCTAGAACTCTTATTGAGAGTATAAAAGAGTTCATTAACCCTTTGAGGGTTTTGGTCGTACTAGTATGTTTTACGCGTAGGGGTTTTTGACGTACTAGTACTCATAAATTCTAGCGGCCTCAAATCTAGTGGGAGAAAGCTGGTAGGCCTTCATATGAAAGAATGGGTCTATGTGGTCAGTGTGCACAGTCTAAAAACAATCCTGCAGCACACAGTGCATAATGAGAAAAAAAAAACTTTGACCATTTTTTTTAATAAATCAGCGACTTTGCAGTGTATTTTCGTATGGTATTTATTGTTGTATTCTAGTTTTCTTGGTCTCATTTTATAGAATGGGAGACATATTACAGAAATTGAGATGATTTTGACTGGTTTTACAATGAAAGGTGCCTTGAAATTGAGCTCAAAGTAGCAGAAATGTTCGATTTTTACCAAACTTCAAAAGTAAACAAATCGTGCCAAGCGTGCAATACACATCAACTGGTGAGTCTAATATTCATTTACAAGTGCACCAATAATATTTATACCTTTTTTTACACTAATGCAGTAGTCTGCATAACAGTAAATCTTATATTTTTGTGAGAATAAAAATTCAAAGTGGAAAGCAAAAGAATATAAGAGGGGCCTTGAGACGTGACTAATGACTAGAGGAAATGTCATTTTAGTGCCAGGAATGTCTTTCTTGTTTATTCTGGACCCTATTCGGAAATTGGCATCTTTTGAAATTTGTGTGAAATTGGCAAAATTGCTAAATTCTGACCACTGTTCTGGATAGTTGCGTTTCATAAATGGGTGGTTTCTTGCACCCATTCGATAGAAAAAATGGAGTTCTAGCGAAATATTCATGTTTTTTGTCGACTAGTACAGTGAAATTGGCCGAAAATGGGGCTCAAAGTGGGCAAAATCGCCGATGCGTAAACATCGCCGAGACCGCTAACTTTGCGAGAGCATAATTCCGTAAGTTTTCTATCAAATTTCAAACTTTTGGTGTCTTTATGATCGGGAAAAGATTCTCTATCTTTTCATAAGAGAAAATAATTTTTTTTTTTTTTTAAATTTGGCCGACCCTGAGAACGAGTTTCGGAGAGGGCCTGTCGACCCTCAAAGGGTTAAAATTAGTGAAGCCAAAGATGATTATTACAAAAATACCTCTTACTTCAAAAGCAAAAATAATAATCCTGACTTCACTAGGATTATTACCGATTTGAAGAAATTGCAAGTAATAGGGCAACTTTTTTAAGTTAAAGGATAAAAAAAATTCAACAAATATAAAGAAGTTCCAAATAATTTTGTCATCATGGCTTTCAGAATGCAGACACAAAAAGGCTTCAAATCTATCGTTAAGAATGTATCAACAGTATTTGACATTGATCAATCTATAGACGACATTCTCCAGTATCAAAACTCATATTCACTCAATCATAAAACTTCTCTTTGCGAAAGAGATTTATGGGAAGAAAATGAATTACAGAGTTTCAAAGTGAATTTGGAGAAGGTAGATCGTCTATACCATATCTTTATAACCGAAAATGACTATGATAAAAATTACTTTTGTTATTACGAACTAATAATACGAATGGTGTATAAAACTCATCCTGTCTTTGCAATATTCTGTATTTTTTTAGAAGATTATAATAATGTATAAAATGGTCTTATATATGTCACCTTTAATTCTAATATATTTATTAGTAACATTGGAATAGGTTGTAACAAATACATTTTCCAAAGTATTCTTAGTTCACTTCAAGAAGATGGATATTGTGTAAAATTTGTTCAGTCTCCTGTGAAATTATGGCACAACCCACCTACACTCCAATTTTTCTGTCACTTGAAAATTATCACCAACTACAAAGAAAAATATTTTAAACACTACCCAGAAATTCTTCCTAAAATTCTTACTGAAAGTTTGAACGAATTCATTAAAATTAATGAAGCAAAAAATGATTTTGAAAATGAAAATAGTGGGACATTTCTATTAATAAACTTTCTTTTAAAATATACTGAATAAATTAAAAATTATGATTCAGGTTTTGAGTTGATTTATAAAGAATTTGTACAGAATGTAACAGGGAACAAATCTCTACATAAAACTGACCTCTTACTCCAAAGAAATTGTTTGGCAGAATGTGAGTGAGTCTTATGAAACTAACCTCTTTATAAGAGGGAGAGAAGCTAATGAAAACTCCAAATGTGTGCACCCATGATAGAGGAATCCCTTCCTGTTCGATGTTACATAAAGAAATACCCTTGCCATATTATCTGAATCTAAATTAATTTTAAATATATCAATTCCTTATTTGAATTGAACGAATCCATTAAAATTAATAAAAATAGTGGTACCTTTCAATTAATAAACTTTCTTTTAAAACTAATTATAATAAACTTTATGGCATTCTTTTTCAAGTGTTAATTTTTCTGATGGTGGATACAGTATGTCCATCGATGACAACTTTGGTTTTAAATATTTTGTTTGAGTTTTCATTTTTGCATACAAATACAAATCTCTAGCTTTTAAAAAAAACAAAATTCAGTATTGCTTGAAGTCTCAAATATTTTATACATTCACTGAGATGTTGAATTGTTATATTTAAAACATCTGTAGCCATTCTTGTCAACTTTATATTCATTTTATAATATGACTTATTTATATCCTTGTTAATCATATATTTAGCTTACAACTTTGGTGAGATAATTGTTGATATTTTCAAACTAGAGGTTAAATCCAATTCTAATTTGTTTTCTATATTTCCTAACATATATTTTAGGTCAGTTTCACATTGTTTCTTTTTATGGATATATTTTATGAAGAGATCCACTACTCTTAAATTTTCATTTACCCTACAGTAGATATTAGTATTTCTGTGATTGATAATGCAATAGTTGTTATTCCTACTACTTCTTCTACTATAACTATTGTTGCCAAAGTTGTTGCAGTTGTTGTAGTTGTTGTTGTTGTTTTTGCTGCTGCTGCTGCTGCTGCTTCTTCTTCTGCTGCTTCTTCTGCTATGATTATTATAATTACTGCTACTATTTCTCCTTGTGTTTTTTTATCTCCTCTTCTCCTATGAATATTACTGTTCATATTTCTTCTACTGTTACTGTTCCTGCTACTTCTTTTTCTATTATTATTTATCATTCTGATCAATTTAAACTTTTATTTATTTCTTCAGTTGTGTAGATTTGTTTCTTTTCTTCAACTTAAGAGCTGCATTCCATTCTTTATTTAGAATCTTTATTACATCTTTCTCTGTAGTTAGTTGTACTGAAAGAGGAGATGTAATTATAGATAAATGTGACACAATTTTTATTTTTGATATAGCATAAGAATAAAGTTCCATACCTCTTTGTAATCCAAAAGTATTCAGTGTCAAAATTTTCAAATAATTTATTTGGTCAGTGATATGTTCAATTGCTACATGTAAAGCCCCTATAGATATTCCTATAAATTTATTAAATAGATTCACATGCTCATAATTTATATAATTTATGTGCCATGGTGGAAATGGACAAGTTGAAGGGAGACTGGGAAATTTGAAATAGAAAGCTGTATACAATTGATTGGGGTTCATTTCTAGATACCTCTTATGAATTATGTATTGTTCCTTCTTTGTCAAATACTTTAAAAGTAGAACTACTACATTTTCCTCTGTTTGATTTGGTGTAGAAAAATTAATAGGAAAACTGGAGATAATCATGTTAGCCATTGGATCACTAATCCTCATACAATATATTTTCTCTTGACGGGACCAATAGAAAGGAAAATTAGGAATTTCAAGATCATTAATGGTTACCCATGCTCCAGTAAATAATTTTTGAGGTTCTTTCAATTTCCAAATCCTATTGGATAGATAAGAATGAAGATTATAAAAATAATCTTTTGGGTTGATCAGTACATTATGTACTAAGGTATTTCTATCATCAAGTGGTGAATACAAATACTTATTTCCATTCTGGTAAAAATATTGTTGAATTACTTCAGGATAAAGCAATCAATCATAATCTGTAATCTCCTTTTCCTCTTCCTTCTTCTTTATTGGAACTCCAATCCTGTTATGATTTTTTTCCTCTACAATCTCTCTATATATATATATCCTGGATTAGATAACATAATATATATATGTCATGCCGAATATGTAAAAGTGGCCAATTACAAAGAACTCCTAAAATTTTCTCTTAAATGTTTAAAGATATATTTTTTCCATTAATGTTAATGTTAAAATTTTTAATTTTGCTCCACTAAATAAGATCGCAAGTTCTGCCTATTCTGTATACTGAATGAAAATAATTGTTCTTCAAATACAAATTTAAAAATAAAATCTTGTTTACATATTGTGCAAAGATATATTTTTAAATGTGTTTTTAAATGATCCTTAAAATGAGATTTTTTTTTGTAATTTTCTTTACAAATACAACAACAATAAAACATTATTATTAATATTCTAAATTTTATACCTTTCAAGCAAGCTAGTTCTAATACTGATGATAAGATAAGTAAGTAATGTCTTATCTTTATATATTTCCATTCATTAATATATTAAAAAAAAATAAAAATTTTCTTGTAATTCCCAAATAATATTAACAACTTTTCGAGGATTAGCCCGTACTTTATCTTCTCTAATTCTACTAATTACTTGAACTTGTTTCTGTGAGTGTAAAAAAACTTCATATATTTTTCCATCTTGTAATTCATTAAAAGAATAAGTAACCTGGAGTTTACCTGGAGAGAGTTCCGGGGGTCAACGCCCCCACGGCCCGGTCTGTGACCAGGCCTCCTGGTGGATCAAAGCCTGATCAACCAGGCTGTTGCTGCTTGCTGCATGCAAACCAACGTACGAGCCACAGCCCGGCTGGTCAGGAACCGACTTTAGGTGCTTGTCCAGTGTCTGCTTGAAGACTGCCAGGGGTCTGTTGGTAATCCCCCTTATGTATACTGGGAGGAAGTTGAACAGTCTCGGGCCCCTGACACTTATTGTATGGTCTCTTAACGTGCTAGTGACACCCCTGCTTTTCATTGAGGGGATGGTGCATCGTCTGCCAAGTCTTTTGCTTTCGTAGTGAGTGATTTTCATGTACAAGTTCGGTACTAGTCCCTCTAGGATTTTCCAGGTGTATATAATCATGTATCTCTCCCACCTGCGTTCCAGGGTTTAGGAATCTCAAGCGCTCCCAGTAATTGAGGTGTTTTATCTTCGTTATGTGCACCATGAAGGTTCTCTGTACATTTTCTAGGCCAGCAATTTCACCTGCCTTGAAAGGTGCTGTTAGTGTGCAGCAATATTCCAGCCTAGATAGAACAAGTGACTTGAAGAGTGTCATCATGGGCTTTGCCTCCCTAGTTTTGAAGGTTCTCATTATCCATCCTGTCATTTTTCTAGCAGATACGATTGATACAATGTTATGGTCCTTGAAGGTGAGATCCTCCGACATGATCACTCCCAGGTCTTTGACGTTGGTGTTTCGCTCTATTTTGTGGCCAGAATTTGTTTTGTACTCTGATGAAGATTTAATTTCCTCATGTTTACCATATCTGAGTAATTGAAATTTCTCATCGTTGAACTTCATATTGTTTTCTGCAGCCCACTGAAAGATTTGGTTGATGTCCACCTGGAGCCTTGCAGTGTCTGCAATGGAAGACACTGTCATGCAGATTCGGGTGTCATCTGCAAAGGAAGACACGGTGCTGTGGCTGAGATCCTTGTCTATGTTGGATATGAGGATGAGGAACAAGATGGGAGAGAGTACTGTGCCTTGTGGAACAGAGCTTTTCACCGTAGCTGCCTCGGACTTACTCTGTTGACGACTACTCTCTGTGTTCTGTTAGTGAGGAAATTATAGATCCATCGACCGACTTTTCCTGTTATTCCTTTAGCACGCATTTTGTGCGCTGTTACGCCATGGTCACACTTGTCAAAGGCTTTTGCAAAGTCTGTATATATTACATCTGCATTCTTTTTGTCTTTTAGTGCATTTCGAACCTTGTCGTAGTGATCCAATAGTTGAGACAGACAGGAGCGACCTGTTCTAAACACATGTTGCCTTGGGTTGTGTAACTGGTGGGTTTCTAGATGGGTGGTGATCTTGCTTCTTAGGACCCTTTCAAAGATTTTTATGATATAACAGAAACAGATTGAGGTGGTGGTGGTAGTGGCGAAGGAATGCTATTTTCTCCTTGAAAAAATATATAGTAAGGAGCAAGATCATTTCTAAAATTTTTACGAAAAGCTTGTAATATATGCATTCATTCATATGCTGTAAAAGTACTAGTGACAATATCAATAATTGCTAGTGGTTTATAATTTATATTATTTATACAATGTAAATCAGCTTCCACTATAAAAGTAAAATCAATAAGTGAATGCAGAATAAATTGTGGAATAAAATGTGTGTCTGCTGTGGACAACATATTCTGTCGACTAACAGTAAAATGACTTGGGTAAAATTTTTAAATTGCATTACAACCATCTAATTTAGGAAAGAAATATACTGGCTTTAAATAGATATCATTAATATTTACAGAATGATAAGGAACAGTGTCTCGATGATACTTAAAGGTAATCAAGCTTCCAATCTCCAAGAGGTATACCAATAGAGAGATCCCGGACGAGAAATAAACATAGGTTTACCTTCGGTATCAAATTCTAAAGGATAATTATTTGATTTTATTTCATTCAGTGATTCAGATTCTAATATGAGGAGAAATATTTGAGAATAATCATTGGGTTCATATCTGTGGTACAAAACAGTACATGACATATTATCATAAAGATAAGTAGTTTTAATATTTAAATTTTGACTGTCTAAAAAACTAGCCATACATATTAATTTTTCTTCTTCTTCTTCTTCTTCTTCCTCCTTTTTTTTCCTTTCTCTTCATTCAGATCTTTTACTGTTTTTTTTTGTTATACAAATATTGCATTATAATATTTATTACCCTCATCGGAAACATAAACTGACTCTAAAGTAAGAGTATCATAACGAAAAATTATATCTTTTTTTTTTTTAATTTTTTGTATCGAATAAAATAATCATTATTTTGGGAATTTATAATAAGTCTAAAATTACTTACTCTAATTTTGATGAAACGTGAAATAAACCGTAATGATGATTCACCAAGTGGTCCCAATTTATCTTGTACAAGTGGATGTGTAGCGTCAATTTCTCTTCGACATTCTTTTTCCACTTCAATACAAGTATTTTCATTTATTATGTCATTATTGTTGACTTCCATTATAGCCCAAAATTTTACTAGGATTTTATGCAAAGGTAAATTGCGATTAGTTCCAACATAAACTTTTAATATAGTATTAGTAGTATATAAATTTCCATCATTTTTAAACATAGTATATTTTTGAGCATCATATGCTTTTAAAATTCTTTCTTCTAAGATTTCATGACCTTTAACAAATAAAGTATTTATTAAAATTTCATCCATAATTAGAGTAATTTTTATTCCTTTCATGATGTTGTTGTGTTATTACAAATACAATTATAAATTGGATTATTTATAATTTCTAAATATTTTAATTCAGCTTTTATTTTCTTATTTTCACAGTGTCAAAGAAAATATTCTTAAAGAAAATATGGATAATTATAAGATGTTTGCGGAAGATTTTCATGTGGATTTAAATCATAAACTTTTATGAGAATTTCTTGAAGAGTACTTAAGAATTGATTTAAAATTGTATTATGAATTGACTGATATAATTTTACTATATCATTGATATTATTATCAGATTTTTTTTTATTTATACGTCTTTCTATTTCTTGTATAAAATAATTATATTCTTCATTTAGTAAAAGCAAATCAAAAGCTGATTTACTGAATATTTTAATTTGAGTTAATTGGTTTTCTGTTTGTTTAATTTTTTTAGTTTTATTTTTAATTTTTTTAAGAGGGAGTGATTTTTCACTAATTTTGTCGTTAAATTATTGTTTAGAATAATTTAATATATTTTGACTAATAGAATCAAAAATAATGTGTATGAATCTTTTTCTAGAATAATATTAGTATTAGATAATTTATCTTTTGGAATTAAGTCAATTAATGGCTTAATAACATCAGTCTTTATAAATTCAATATATTTTTTACTTATTGAATTCATTTTCTTTTGTTTTTAATATAGTTTATTATAGTTTACACCTCCTTTATATTAAAACAAATATTATTATTTTGATTGACTTTCTTATGCGTTTATGTATGTTGTCATAAATAATATAAACAGAAAAATAATAATATCACCAGAAGACACTTCTTGAGTATGGTTGTTCATTGTAATCTTATTAAGTAATAATCAAATTAAAAGAAAAATATATATATGTAAAAAATTCAGTCATATAATTTGTAATTATAGTAATAATTAGTAATTTACCCAGGACTTAGAAATTAACTTCTTGCTACATCTATATAAGACTCACAGTTTGGTGTATACAGTCTATCCAGCAAGATGTATTTTGAAGAGGATATTGAAGTATCACATAGAAAGAATATGGTGGTGATGGAGGACTATAAAGATATTAATTTTAACGAATTACAACAAGGGATTGTGACAGAAGAATTAATACATGGAAAGGATAATCAAGACTATAAGGACAAAGATCTATTACTTCAATATAATTCTTCAAATAATTTCAACAAATTACAACAATTGTCTCTCTCTGGAGATGAAAACTTTTGCTGTAAAGAATGTAAACATAATTATAAGACTGCTGATAACTTTATTTATCATTTAATAATACACAAAATACATATTAAAATACATATTTGCAATTTGTGCAATAAGAAATTTGCATTTAAATCTCATTTGATTAGACATTAGACAAAACATACAAATGAAAAACTATATGTATCTAATTTATGTAAATATAGTTTTAACAATAAATATGCTTTGAAATCACATTTTAATGTGCAGAATAAAAAAATTTCTTGCAATTTGTGCAATAAGAAATTTGCATTTAAATATAATTTGATTAAACATCAGACAAATCATACAAATGAAAAATCATATATATGCAATTTATGTAAATGTAGTTTTAATAATAAATATACTTTAAAAGCACATCTTAATGTGCATAATAAAAATTTTGCAATTTTTGCAACAAAAAATTTTCCAGGAAATCTAATATGATTATACATCAGAGGAATATACATACAAATGAAAAACCATATATTTGTAATTATTGTAAATGTGGTTTTTTTTAACAAGGGTGAATTAAAAAAGCATATTTTTTTCACATCATATAAAAGACTCAAAATTTTCTTGTTCTTATTGTCAAAAATTTTTTAAAAACAATTATATGATGAAACATGAGAGAATTCATACAGGAGAAAAATCCTACACATGTGACAATTGTAAATATAGTTTTAGAACAAAAAGTATTTTAAAAGTACATTTAGCAAAATAACTCACAAGTGAGAAACTAAAATATTTCATTTCATATTCACTTTTCTATCCAGTATAATGAAAATATTACTTATAAGGTTATTTTAGAAGTGGGAAAAATGATATAAAAAATAGTGAGAGATTAGATTACAAATTTAAATGAATATTATTTTCAAATTCATTTTTTATTTGAAATGTAAATTCACAAATAAGTTTTATTTCTTCATCAACAGGTACATGTAAATATTTTTTTATTTTTACTGCTTATAGTTTTATTAAATTCTTTTTTTAATGAATCGGAAGCATAATGTAATAAATGTTTACACCCATATTCATGAACTAAATTAGCTATTTGGCATTTCATTTTATCAGAGTGGAAATTACCGTATAAAGCTTGTGCGTGGCATAACCCATATTTGTTTTTGCACTGTTGTTGTTGAAAATTATAATTCTGTAAATTGTCAATGTTAGTTAATAATGATTCTTTTAAACAATAATGTAATGGAGCACGTTTAGTAGCTTTATATGGATTAGCAGTAGTTTTCTTAATTTTAATGATGTTTCCTTGTAATGTTAAATAATTACGTGTTATAGTTACATGACTGTGAACAATAGAACCACCACCATTTGCAATCTATATACTAGTTACAAAAAGTGAATGTAAAGCATCTAAAATTAGTTTACAATTACTTTGAGTTAAATATTCATGATAAGGTTGTAAATCATTGTCAATTAATAATCCATGTTGATATTTTTTTTGTTTAAATTGATTAAAATTAGCTTTATTATTATTATTGTCGTTGTTTTTAAGAGATTCAGGATGCGAAAATATAATATCTCTAATTTTTCATGATTCAGCATGAGGAGAAAATAAGTAATGTAAAAGATTATAAGAAATTAAATTTAGTTTACAATTTTCAGATACAGTTAAACGATAAGGATGTATTAAATATGGAAAATATCCTGTAACATTAAACATTTTTTGAACACGATCCACAAAATCTATCAACTGTGTCAAATAAGCTAAACGTTGAGTGTTAGTTATTAAAATACACATTCCTAATATGGGTCTTATTCCTTGTTGATATAATGTTGATGAAAAACAACAATTCCAGTTATCTTTAAACTTTTCTACAGATCGACTGTCAATGAATCTAAGTTTTTCAAATAGATGAGTCACTATGAGTTCAAGATTGTTATTAGTGTTAGTTAAAAGTGTTGTAAGAGGTAATGGTGGTGGTGGTGGTGGTTGTTTGTCATCTTCATATTCTCCTCATCATTGTCCTCCTCCTCCTCCTCCTCCTCCTCCTCCTCCTCATCCTAAAAATAAATCTGATGTTATTTTGCCATTTTGTTCATGTGTGAAAATATGATGAGGTGTTATGTAAATCATTTGAATACCATTATTATTATTGTCTTTTTTAAATTAGGTCTTTTACTTAAATAAAGTGAATTATTTGAATATCCTTGAAAGCCTAATGGTTTAATTTCATTTAAACTTAAATTAGCGTGTAAAATATTCTCTTTTCCATAATAAACAAAAGGAGAAAAATTTAAAAGTTGCTTATATAGAGTTGAATTCATTATAAAAACAAGTCCCAGATGTAAATTATCATTTATATTTGAAGAAGGAGGATAAAAGTATAAATAATCATTATCTGATATAGGTATTACTGGTGGTGGTGAAGATGTTTGTAATGAATTTTCAAGAATATTATTATTATTTTCAGTATCTATACTATTCATTATTATTTTATATATCATAAAATACCACTAACAATAGCATAATGGATATGCGAGGGTTTTTAAACACTCACCATCGAGAATGGACATTACCCGGTTCTATTGAATTTTGTTCAAAATGTCAAAACATTGATTCATCAGATGCAGAATTGGAATTTTTATTATATCAAAAAATGTGTATTAACCTACAAATTGAAGGAGATAATTTTGAAATGATTTTTAAACATTATCCTGGAATACTATTCCACTTGGGCAATGTTATTAACGACATTAAAAAATTACCCAAAAATAATGAGACTCAACTTATAAAATATTTTATTGATCATAAATTAGTATTTGGAGTGGGTATTGAACGTCCAGAATGGAATAAAGATATCTGACTTGCCAATTTTACTAAAAATTATTTCATAATTCCAGTTATGAGAGGTAGTCAAATGTGGCAAATGTTAATTGAAAATCCAGAACGTATAATAAGACAAGATGAATGGTACCAATGGAAGAATATGAAATTAATTAATAATGCATCCACTTTTTTTTCTTCTTTTGAATGTCTTGTGTGTGAAAATTATCCATTCGATGCTTATCCTTGTAATTTTATAGTAAGTGAATCTATTTGTTCAATAAAATCTATCAGATGGCCAGATCAAAGACATCCACAGTTTAATAAAAAAGCTAATGGGATTATTATTTATGAGGAATCACAAATTAAAATATGGCCTTTTCTCTCAAAATGTACTCAGATTCATCGAGATACAATTAACCATTTGGGCAATATGGCAATATTTACAACCGGAGAGATTTTTGTAGGACGGTTCCTACTTCTCACTTTAAAAAAAGTGGATAATATATTACAACAAAATAAAGTTTCTGATATTTTGAAAGATACTACTGAACCATTATCAATGTCAAATTTACAATTTTTAATAAATTATTATAAAAATAAAAAAAATGAGTCTAGTAAGGTTAATTTAAAATTATTGGAAAATTATAAAAATCAACAAATAATATTAGAAAAAGATGATGACAATATCAAAATTAAATTGGTGGGATCTCGTAATAAAATTATTCCCACTAATTTCTTAAAACTTTGGACCACAGCTATTCGATGTGGTCAAATCGATGAATGTATAACTCAAACAAAAATATTAAGCAATTCAGCTATCATGGTAACAGAAGATGGAAAAAATATAAATTTAGACTGTAATAAAATTGGAAGGTACACTAGGAATTGTCCATCGAATTCTTATGCAAATATTTGTATGGTAGCATCTGACATTCAAAAATTACTTCCCAAAGATTCTAAAACCAAAGAACCTAAATCTATTACACAAAGTGAAGTTGGGTTTATCGATTTATTAAATACTCCCGATACTCCTAAACGTTGTGGTATTCTTCTTGAAATGGTACTCGATGTGATTATATCCACCTACAGTACTACATATAAATCACCAGAACAACTTCTGAAAGAATATTTTCCTCAATTACATTTTATAGAAAATCCTTCAGAACTACACATTTTAGATTGTAAATTTATCTACATCATTATTCATTTTAAATTATATGCCTTTCCCAAAAACTCAATTTAAGAAGGATCGGCTCCCCGACATTTTAGCCAGATATTGCCTTACCCTCAATGGGAATATATTAGTCTCTTTGGAACAGACAATTTATTTAGGTTCACTTAATATGCTTTAAAATGCAGGATTCCATGCATTGAATTATTAGAGTATGAGACTGATTCACTTGTGGATCTGTACTAGTCTACCACGTATTAGTTTTAAATTTATGCCCAATGGTCAACTGTATACCTATAAAGAATTAACTTCTTTCCAAGTCAGTGAGAGTTTTTATGAAAGTCTTCCGCGACATATGCTACCGTCTCTCCTCTTAAAAGATGACAGTAATAATTTCAAACAAGACTCCAGTTTTTGTGGCTGGGTTTAGATCGAGAAAAAATTCCCAATCTTATGGGTCCAACATCAAGGGCTATAGCTCGTCCTAATGCTGCTCATCTTCCACGAATTAGTTGTGGATTACATTCTTTTCGCCATTATGCCAGTATTCCTAATAATAGTCATTCCATGGGAGAAATTCATCAAAAAACGGCTATTACCACATCAAAAATAAGTAATGTTTTTCCTATTCCTTGTCAAAATCCCATGGTAGCAGTAATTAATTTTGATAATCCTGAAGACAGTGTAACTGTCAATCAAGGTAGTGTAGACAGAGGTTTATTTTGTGGTGTAGCACTTGAGACTTTCATAATTCGATACAACTATGGCCCTTCGCAAATGGCTCCTCATTTTAAGCAAACTTATTTTGATTTCCATAAACCTCTTTTTCCAGGTATACAATTAGGAATTTTAGAAGCAGTGAGTGGTAGTAAAGAGAGTAAATGTAACAATTTAATTAATTTTACCAATGGAGAAATTGAAATTGTGCCATTTAATGAAATAGCATTAAAATTTATTTGGAAAGGGAAAACAGGAGATTTACAAGATCCCATTTATGATGACTCATCACTCATCAGTGGATTCAACAAATTATCCTCATCAGACTACCGTGTTTCTGTATCGACAAACCCAGAATATCCATCTTTAGAGCATCGGCGAAAAATGAAAATAGCTCAAAAGTCAATGGCTTTTAGAGAAAGACATCCAACCGGTACTCTCCCGGCCCAGAACCTTCTTGTTGTTGGTTCACCAGTACTCTCCCAGCCCGGATCTTTGTTGTTGTTGGTTCACTGGTACTCTCCTAGCCCGGATCTTTGTTGTTGGTGGTTCACCGGTACTCTGCCATCCCGGTTGTTTCTTGTTGTTGGTTCACCGGTACTCTCCCAGCCCGGATCTTTGTTGTTGTAGGTTCACCGGTACTCTCCCAGCCTGGATCTTTGTTGTTGTTGGTTCACCAGTACTCTGCCAACCCGGATCTTTGTTGTTGTTGGTTCACCGGTACTCTCCCAGCCCGGATCTTTGTTGTTGTTGGATCACCGGTACTCTCCCAGCCCGGACCTTCGTTGTTGTTGGTTCACTGGTACTCTCCCGGCCCAGATCTTTGTTGTTGTTGGTTCACCAGTACTCTCCCGGCCTGGGTCTTTGTTGTTGTTGGTTCACTGGTGCTCAATCGGCCTATATCTTTGCACACTAGGCTACATTACTTTTTTGAAGATTATAGAATTATTTCTCACTCAAATCCTTACTAATATATACTAATATCTACTATAATAATAATTACTGGTGAACACGTGTGTTTGTATGTGTGTACTTGTTTACTAGCTTGTTGCTGTCAGGTGGGGGGTCACTAGGCTACACAACTCATCTGAAGATATTTAGATAATTTACTAAAGATTATCAGGCAAGTGATGTCTGCCCAGTGGAGGTTCCTGCTGGTCGGCTGATATCAACTCCTTCACTTTTGTAACTCCTTCAAAAACTTTATCATGTATTCAAGTTTTTATTTTATTTTAATTTTATTTCTTGGTATTCACTCTTTTTTCTTCAGTACAGTATTATGATGATAACAAATCTGATGATATTAACTACATTCACAACACCAACAGCTGGGGACTGACTAATTTTTTCTTACTTTCAGTATTTACTTAATGACTCGTTTACGACTTTATCACTACACTGCTGCTATAACCCACTAATAACTGTATTTATTAATATAGAAGGTCACACCGTTAACCCAATTGACTATGTTTGGATATTTTGTCAACACTGTGGCCAGCAGCCTCATCAGCTGACTGCTGCCCTCCCTCATTCAGCATTCATTCAATTTTAAATTGTAAAATTCTTAATCTTATCACATTATTTGCTCTCTTGAAAGCTGTTACACTCTTGTAGGAATGTTCACTGATTCACTCACGTACGATGACCGCTAATAATATCTTAGGACAGCCACTAGAACGCTAAATCCTGGGAGCACTATTTAGCGATACTACTTCACGTGTGTGTGTGTGTGTGTGTCTGTGTGTGTGTATGTGTTTGGGTGTACTCACGTAATTGTACACATGTAATTGAGGCTGCAGGAGTCGAGACTCATCTCCTGGCCCCGCTTGTTCACTGATCGCTACTAGGTCCTCTTTTTCTCTGCGTCCTGAACTTTGTCATACTTCATCATAAAGCTATGTATGGTTCCTGCCTCCACTACATCACTTGCTAGGCTATTCCACTTCCTGACGACTCTGTGACTGAAGAAGTACTTCCTAAAATCCCTGTGAATCGTCTGAGTCTTCAGCTTCCTATTTTGACCCCTTGTTTCTGTGTCCCCTCTCTGGAACATCCTGTCTCTGTCCACCTTGTCTATTCCATGCGTTATTTTGTATGTTGTTATCATGTCTCCTCTGACCCTTCAGTTCCAAAATATCGTCAGTCCAATTTCCCTCAGTCTTTCTTCGTAGGACATTCCCTTGAGCTCCAGAACTAGCCTTCTTGCAAACCTTTGCACTTTCTCTAATTTCTTGACGTGCTTGACCAGGTGTGGGTTCCAAACTGGTGCTGCATACTCCAGTATGGGCCTGATGTACACAGTGTATAGTTTCTTGAAGGATTCATTACTAAGGTATCGGAATGTTATTCTCAGGTTTGCCACGAGCCCATATGCTGCAACAGTTATCAAGTTGATGTGTGCCTCCGCAGACATGTTCGGTGTTATGGTCACCCCAAGATCTTTCTCCTTGAGTAAGGTTTGCAGCTTTTGTCAACTTAGCCTATACTCTGTCTGGAGTCTTCTGTGCCCCAATCTTCATGACGTTGCATTTGGCAGGGTTGAATCTGGGAAGCCAGTTGCTGGACCATGTGTCCAGCCTGTCCAGGTCTATTTGTAGCCCTGCCTGGTCCTCATCCGATTTAATCCTTCTCATTAGCTTCACATCATCTGGAAACACATATATCATTCACATATATCTAAAATAGCACTGGTCCTAGGACTGGCCCCTGTGGGACCCCACTCATCACAGGCACCCACTGTGATATCTCATCATGTACCATGACCCGTTGTTGCTTCACTGTTAGGTATTCTCTGATCCATTTAAGTGCCTTTCCTGTTATACACGCCTGATCCTCCAGCTTCTGCACTAATCTCCTGTGAGGAACTGTGTCGAAGGCTTTCCTGCAGTCTAGGAAAATGCAATTAACCCACCCCTCTCTCTCGTGTCTTCTGTTACCTTGTCATAAAGCTCAAGAAGGTTTGTGACACAGAATTTGCCTTCCATGAATCCGTGTTGGTTGTTGTTTATGATCTTGTTTCGTTCCAGGTCTTCCACCACTCTCCTCCTGATAATCATCTCCATGACTTTGCATACTATACATGTCAGAGACAATGGTCTGTAGCTTAGTGCCTCGTTTCTGTCTCCTTTTTTAAAAATGGGGACTGCATTTGCAGTCTTCTATACCTCAGGTAGTTGCCCAGTTTCATGGGATGTATTGAAGATTGTGGTTAGTGGCATGCACAGCATCTCTGCTCCTTCTCTAAGGACCCATGGGGAGATGTTGTCCAGACCCCTTGCCTTTGAGGGTAAAATCAGAGCTGAGACATTTTTGGTTCATGAACGGAAATTATCATCATAAGAGAGGTCAGAGAATTGGCTAGATATTAAGAATAAATAAGTTTATTCAGGTATACACAAATACAGTTACAGAGATTATCATATATAGCAGCATATATTGTTTCAAATAAAATTATCGCACTATGGTATAAGAGAGCATTCCCTCAGCTACCTAAAGTCATACCTCAGCAACAGAAGACAATATGTGTTCACAAAAGGAGCTAACTCTTCCATGCAACCAATTATAGTTGGTGTCCCACAGGGAAGTGTCCTAGGCCCTTTTCTCTTTTTCATTTACATAAACGACCTTCCAAATACATCTCAGCTACTCAAGCCCATAGTACTGTATTTGCAGAT
>NC_091369.1:20579182-20651825 GCF_038502225.1 Cherax quadricarinatus | reverse complement strand
GTATTTGCAGATGACAGTACATACATCTTCTCTTACCCAAGGCCAGTCATTTTAGCCATTACTGTAAATACTGAATTACAGAAAATATCTACCTGGAAGATGATTAACAAGCTTTCTCTCAGTATTGACAAAACATACTTCATTCAGTTTGGGAACAAAACTACAAATGTTCCACTTAACATAATGATAAATGGTTCACCTATCACAAAGCTCACAGAGGGGAAAATTCTTAGGAATCCATCTTGATAATAGACTCAAATTTCAAACACACGTACAACAAATTTCCAAGGTAATCTCCAAGGCTGTAGGCTTACTATCAAAGATACGGTACTATGTTCCACAATCAACTCTCCTGGCCCTGTATCACTCACTTATTTACCCCTATCTCACCTATGGAATCTGTGCATGGGGCTCAACAACAATAAATCATCTCAGACCATTAATTACCCAACAAAAGGCTTCAGTCAGAATAACAAATTCCCACTCCAGGCAACATACTCCACCAATATTCAAAATTCTAAACTTATTCACCGTACAAAACATCCATACTTATTATTGTGCCTACTACATTCATAGAACACTAAACTCAGATATAAACCCTCCCATCAAACTTCTCCTTACCAACTTCAACAGAACACTTGACCATAACACAAGACACAGATCACTATTTGATGTTCCTCGTGTCCATCTCACACTATGTAAAAACTCAATGCACATAAAAGGCCCAAAAATCTGGAACTCATTACTTGTGAATACAAAAGAAACACTGTTTATCAATTCAAGACTCATCTTAAAAACCATTTACTCAACCAAAACTAAATACACAGTACTTAACTCTACCTACAAAATTATCAAAACACTTTCTACTCCCTCAAAATATAATTAAACACTGTGTTATTCCCCTAGCCTCATAACCCTATAATTAAATGCTCAAAGATTGCATTACCTAATAGAATAATCCATTCTCTTGGATGCACAGTAACTCATCTAATGACCATATAAGCTAATTCTGCACAACAAATCATTGATTTTATTCGATTTGATCTGATAAATAAATTATATGACTACATATAGTAAATTGATCATTTTGTTTTGTTATATATTGTAATGCTACAAATTTGTACAACTGTAAAGCTTCATAATTGAGATATTCAAATTTCATTGTTTAAAATACTAATTTGTACTTCTTTTTGTAAAATGTTTACTGTATTTTTTACCACTGAATCTATCATTGCTTAGTTAATCTTTAATTAATTTTAAGCCTGCCCATAATACAAGGGGCTTTTGGCATGTACATCCAGTTACTATAATTCTTTGTACTACTATGTATCATGTCCAAATGAACTTTATTATTATTATTATTATTATTATTATTATTATTATTATTATTATTGTTGTTGTTGTTGTTGTTGTTGTATGTGTAGAGGACCTGGGATAACCCAAAATAGTCAGAGTGACTTATTTCCATTAGGGTCATTTAAGAGGAAATCTTTTCAAAGAACATTTTATTGAGAAGTGGATATCATATTTATATAAATTTCGATATTTTGAACACATTTCAAACAAATCTCAAATATTAAGTTGTTTCTTTTTAATTTATATTTGTTTGTTCTCAGCAGACGTGAAAGATAATCCTGAGTGAGTTTGTTCCCATCCTGTCATCTTATTAAACATCTCTTTAGAAGCTGTGTTTGTGATGTCTACATGGCAGTGAGGGATGCAACCCTTACTAGCTAATAGTCTGGCTGCTACTCTTGTTACCAGAGTTGCATGGCCCAGTCTCCTGAAATCTTTCTCTGTCCCTAACATACCCAGATAACCACAAACGGTGGGAGAAATCCAAGACACTGGAATTTCATTGTCTCCAGCATAGGGTAAATTCTGAATGTCGAGGAACACCTCCTTTGTTACACTTGGATCAAGGTACACACCGACCGCTGGCACATTCTCCGTCAGCCTCCACATGAGCTCCTCTGGTATATTCTTCAAGAAGGTGTTCTTCAGTAACATATGTTGCAGTCCTGCCTTTCCCAGTCGACAGACACGGAAACCTGACCCACATCTGCAGAAATGTAGACAGTGGTCAATGATTATGAAATATCTTGCTAATGTCCTGTTATAAGTGGAATGTTAAATATTACTTTGGTAGCATAGCTTCCTCAAAAAAACTTGTAGATGTAAAATAACATTTTAGAAAAATCTAAATATCTAGAAGTTGCATTTCTCAAGAGAATATAAAATTATAAATTCATGGGAGAAATGCAATAACGAGTGTGAAGTGGTTGGCAAAAATGAAGTGGAACATTTTAGTTTTAATGAAGAGGATACCTGACGAAATGCTTAACCTGTTCAGAAACCTTTTATGCCTAATACATGAGGGGCTTTTATACTGGAGAGAGGAAGAAGTACAGAGGTAATTTAAAGGTTTTCAGTCCTTATGCTTCAATAGGTGTTCAGTCTCTTAGTCATGAAGCAAAGGCATAAGTCCGAGACTTATATACTGTAGCCAGAGAAGAGATGCAGTAATTAAAGACATCATCATAAGTGGGCAGGAGCCACTAATAGAAGTAGGTCATGCCAAATTACAGAACAAGATATCACAATAATACAATAAGGGCAAACAATACCAGATAGATGATGAATTTGACACAATTGCGACACCTGTTTATCAATGAAGACGAGACAAAATGAACCTACCATTTTAATACAGAGGCAACTTTTATACTGGACAAATATGTAGACATCAAGGTGTAGGCCCAGGAATTTGCCCTCATTATGCTTAGCAATAGGAGCACTGTCGATTTTAATGTCGAGTTTTGCAGCATCTGCTCTGTTACCAAACAGAATATAGAAGGTTTTGTCAGTGTTAAATGTAAGCTTATCGGCAGTCATCCAGGTTGATATTTTCAGGAGTCTTCAGTGGTGTTGAGTGAGGCAAGATTTGGGCGGGAGATGACATAAGTCTTGTTATCAGCAAAGAGAATTGGTTTCAGGTGTTGTGATACTTTGGGAAGATCATTGATGTATAAGAGAAAGAGCAGGGGACCAAGGACACTTCCTTGAGGCACTCCAGTATCAAGTGGTCATGATGATGAGGTTGTGTCCTTATTAATGGAGAAGTATTGATACCTGTTAGTAAGGTAGGATTTGAAGTATGTAAGTGCATGACCTCTTATACCATTATGGTCAAGATTGTGGAGTAGGATTCCATTGTCTACTGTATCAAAACCTTTCTATATCATAAAAATCTTTAAAAGGGTTCAAAGAAGCAAGGTTGCCACTCAACTAGATACCCATCAGTTACACAACCCAGGGCAATATGGGTTTAGAGCAGGACTCACCTGTCTGTCCCAACTACTGCACCACTATGACAAGGTCTGGATGCTCCATAATACAAACAAAATGCAGAAGTAGTATTCTCAGATTTTGACAAGAGTGACCATGGTGTAATAGCATACAAAATGCGTGATAAAGGAATAATAGGAAAAGTTGACAGAGAGATCTATAATTTCCTAACAAATGGAACACGAAGAATACTAGTAAACTGAGGCAGCTATTACGAAAAGCTCTGTTTCACAAGGCACAGTACCCGCCCACTTCCTATTCCTCATCCTCATATCTGACATAGACAAGGATGTAAGCCGTGTCTTCCTTTGCAGATGATACCCGAATTTGCATGACAGTGTCCTCCATTTACGACTCTGCAAGACTCTAGGCAGACATCAACCAATTCTTTAAATGGGCCACAGAAAATTATATGAAGTTCGATGATGAGAAATTTCAATTACTCCGATAAGAAAAACGTGAGGAAATTATAATTATATATGAGTATAAAACAAATTCCAACCATACAACAGAGCGAAAAGCTAATGTAAAAGACCTGGGATGCCAATGTCAGAGGATCTCACCTTCAAAGACCACAGCACCGTATCAATCGCATCTGCTAGAAAAAGGGCAGGAAGGATAATGAAAACCTACAAAACTAGGGAAGCGAAGCCGATGATGACACTCTTCAAGTCGCTTGTTCTATCTAGGCTGGAATATTGCTGTGCACGTTATAACAGCACCTTTCAAGGCAGGTGAAATTGCTGACCTTGAAAATGTACTGAGAAGGTATATTCCCTAGAATGCAGGCGGGAGAAATAAATGATTATTTACGCTAGGGAAATCCTAGAGGGATTAGTACCAAATGAGTAGGCAGACGATGCAAAATTACCACAGTGAAACTGAGAGGCGCCACTAGCACTAGCAAGGTATTACCAAGTTTAGGATAGGTTAGGCTATTTATGTTGCATACACAAATAACCCGCACATAAAAGAGAGGAGCTTACGACGACGTTCTGGTCCGACTTGGACCATTTACAAAGTCACACTAACCAGAAGTGGAGCAGGACAGGTATATATAGGCAGGAAGAGGTAGTGGTGGTAGTAGTAGTAGCAGTAGTAGTAGTAGTAGTAGTAGTAGTAGTAGTAGTAGTAGTAGTAGTGGTGGTAGTAGTGGGGAATTGAGGAGGAGCCAGTCAAATACAAAGAAAGGGGAGCACTGCAAGGGAACTAGGTGCCCACAGAGGGAGAGCAAGTGCATAATGGTGGGGGAAGTGAAAGTGATGAAATAAATAATGAAGGAACAGAAACACAAGACAGAAGAAAGACAGCCCAGAGGAGAAAAAAGAAAAGAGGAAAGGGGAAGAGAGAGAAGAAGAAAAAATGAGGAAAGAGGTTAAATCATGGTTGTTCTGAAGTTTAGAACATTTTACAATGTAGTGGGAGAGGAAGGCATCTACAGAGACGAAGCCAGGGCTAAGATTCATACAATGGTCATAAATGGTCCAAGTCGGACCGAAACGTCGTTGTAAGCTCCTCTCTTCTATGTGCGGGTTATTTGTGTATCGTTCCAGTCACGGTATTATGCCTTTTTTGCTATTTATGTTCAACCTGTGACCTAACCTAACCTAACCACACACACACACACACACACACACGCAGTAAGACAAGAGAGAGAGGGGTGGGTGGATTGCATATTCTTGGACTGTAGGAAGGCGTTTGACACAGTTCCACACAAGAGATTAGTGCAAAAACTGAGGCACCAAGCAGGGATAACAGGGAGGGCACTACAATGGATCAGGGAATACTTGTCAGGAAGACAGCAGCGAGTCATGGTACGTAGCAAGGTGTCAGAGTGGGCAACTGTGACCAGCGGGGTCCCACAGGGGTCAGTCCTAGGAGCAGTGCTGTTTCTGGTATTTGTGAACGACATGACGGAAGGAATAGACTCCAGGTGTCCCTTTGCATTTGACGTGAAGTTGATGAGAAGAATTCACTCGATCGAAGACCAGGCAGAACTATAAAGGGATCTGGACAGGCTGCAGACCTGGTCCAGCAATTGGCTCCTGGAGTTCAATCCCACCAAGTGCAAAGTCATGAAGATTTGGGAAGGGCAAAGAAGACTGCAGACGGAGTATATATAACAAGTTTGTTTGGTGTTCTGGTAGTGGGGAGTAAATGATACGTCTTCGGAGGCTTCTTACTTTATTGTTAAGTCGTGGTGGGTACATGGGCTTGTGTGTTGTGCCCATTGCCCGGGCAGGGCCATCCCATGAGAGGAGCTAGGAGTAGGCCTTGTGTCTTCCTGCTAGGCCGCTGTGTGATTGAGAGTGAGGCAAGGGCAGGTAGGCTGAAGTGGCAATGCCTATAAGTGGCAGCACCAGCATGGCACAAAATATGAACAAAGCTGGAAGACAGCATGGGCTGTCTGTGCAGACAGTACAGGCTGTCTACATATGCTCGACCACCTACCATGCGTCGTCCCGAAGCGACAATACTGGTGGTAAAAGAAACTCGGTCTCTCTCTCGTAGGCACAGGGCACAGAACACAAAATAAAAACATACTTATACATATTGACATGGAAAAAAAACATCCTACAGGGAGGGAAGAAAAAACATGTGGGGTGTGCTAGACATTGTGGTCATAGGCAGTGAGCATTGAAAGGCATCACTGCACGCCTTCCTGCATCTGGACAGATACTGCAACACAGGAGACATCGCTGCCGCTGAGCTGAGGGTACGGTCTCCTCTGGAATGGTGAATCAGTCATCGTAGGAGTCGCTGCAGGTTTTCACTCAACCTGGGGCACGACATGCTGGTGCCCTCGAGTGAGGCGTCAACAAAACTCGGCAACTGGGCAGCACTTCTGGCAAGTGACTCTGGAGGACACTTCTCGACTGGTGCTGTCGCTGGGCTGTCAGTGCCGGCGAGCGTGGAGCGAGTTGTAGAGCGAGTCGTGGCAGAGACGACTGGGTGAAACATCTGGGAGTCGTAACATCATACACCAGACTGAAGTGAGAGAGCTAGCAGTCAAAGTGACATCTTCTTTGCGCAGGCTGCTCACTGAAGCTTGTGACACGAGGCTGACACAGCGCCTGCCGACAGGGCTAACTGCGGCTTAGCGAGTATCATTCTCTCGGCAGTTGGAGTTATAGCAGAGGTTAGTCTAAGCGTCCCCAGACTTGTTTCTCTACATATAACTGCACTCTGATGGTCTGGAGGTGAAGTGAAACAAATCTTGATGGGAATCGTAGCAGGTACGATTCTGCAGAACATCACGAGTGACGAGCATAAAAGCTTTCTGTACAAGAGGGCTCGGTCACTCGGGGCTGTCTTGACATCAGCTGTCATACGCACTGGTCAGATCGGGTGACTTAGCACAGTGGTGCTACTCAGGTCTGGCTCAGACCTCACTGGACACACAGAAACTTTACACACCCACGGTATATACAGTACAACATGGATTAACTAGCAAATGATACTTTTCTGTACACAAAACTGACACTAAAACTTATACTAAAATGTGAGAACACTGACTGAGAGGAATTAACACACGACATATATCTTCTCTTAGTCTTCTCGACAATAATTAAATAATTACTAGAAACACTCGATGTGACATTATGTGATGTCAGGTGTGATGACGTCAGCAGCACTGTGACGTCAGCAGACATCTCGAGGTGACGTCAGGCAGACATCATGAGGTGACGTCATGAAGTCGGGGAGCATCGTCGGTGACGTCAATGTGATGCGGGCAGCAGACCACAGCATGTGGCCTGCGACATCTGGTAACTCACTTGGCTGGTAGATCCACGTGACATCGCCCACACCCAACGTGGCGTTGTGATCCACGTGGCGTCATGATCTACAGAGCATGCTGATCCATGTAGCTTCGAGTGGCCTTGGGCACTCGGATACACAGTTCTGGCAATGAATTCACAAACAACACAAAACACAGCAGAAGGAGTGGGCAGTGGTGAGTGTATGGTAGACGGGTGAGCATTAGTAGGGCGAGCATGGGCAAGGTGAGGAACAGCCACTTCCTCCTCCTCCTCCTCCACCCACAAACACTTGGAGAAGAGCACACAGGATGCAGAAATCACCACAAAATTCACCACTGGCTTGCTGAAACAGCTGTGCTGAGCTGAACAACAACAGCAACATACGAGTGACGCTGAACACGTGACTTGAGAAACAGCGTGGGACGCTGTAGCGTGGGGTCACTTACAATTCTCGAAGAATTTCGGCAAATTTTGGCTGGATCCTGCTTGTACCTGTGTCTGAATGCTCAAACGTGCAGACACGACATCAGGAAATCTCGTTGAGAGACGGATGCTTGTTGTGTAGGGGGATGAAGTGAACAACTTCATTCGTTCCTTCCTCTCTCTGGGCAAACACACTGCTGTGACCACCACTTCCCACCATTTATAACGGACTTATTTGGTAGAACTGAAAGCCGGGTGTGAATTATAGACATCTTCGAAGGCTTCTTACTTTATTGTTAAGTCGTGGTGGGTACATAGGCTTGTGTGTTGTGCCCATGGCCCGGGCAGGGCCATCCCACGAGAGGAGCTAGGAGTAGGCCTTGTGTCTTCCTGCTAGGCCACTGTGTGAGTGAGAGTGAGGCAAGGGCAGGCAGGCTGAAGTGGCAACGCCTATAGGTGGCAGCACCAGCATGGTGCGAAATATGAACGAAGCTGGCAGACAGCATGGGATGTCTGTGCAGACAGTACAGGCTGTCTACATACAGACTAGGGGGCCAGAGACTACAAACCTCACTCAAGGAAAAAGATCTTGGGGTGAGTATAACACCAGGCACATCTCCGGAAGCGCACATCAACCAAATAGCGGCTGCAGCATATGGCCGCCTAGCAAACCTCAGAACAGCATTCCGACATCTTAATAAGGAATCGTTGAGGACCCTGTACACCATGTACTTTAGGCTCATATTGGAGTATGCGGCACTAGTTTGGAACCCACACCTAGCCGAGCAAGTAAAAAAACTAGAGAAAGTGCAAAGGTTTGCAACAAGACTAGTCCCAGAGCTAAGAGGTATGTTCTACGAGGAGAGATTAAGAGAAATCTACCTGACGATACTGGAGGACAGGAGAGATAAAGGGGACATGATAATGACATACAAAATACTGAGAGGAATTGACAAGGTGGACAAAGACAGGATTTTCCAGAGATTGGACACAGTAACAAGGGGACACAGTTGGAAGTTGAAGACACAGATGAATCACAGGGATGTTAGGAAGTATTTCTTCAGCCACAGAGTAGTCAGGAAGTAGAATAGTTTGGGAAGTGATGTAGTGGAGGCAGGATCTATACATAGCTTTAAGCAGAGGTATGATAAAGCTCACGGTTCAGGGAGAGTGACCTAGTAGCGACCAGTGAAGAGGAAGGCCAGGAGCTCGGACTCGACCCCTGCAACTTTAACTAGGTGAGTACAACTAGGTGAGTACACACACACACACACACTGCTTGTTGGCGGGAGTAACAGCATACTCAGTGTTCATGGGTTTTGTGGTCTTTCTTGCCTATCCAAGGTTATTGGACGGATCATTTAAAGTGTTAGAGCTCAGTGAACAAGTCGGGAAGTGAAATACAAGCTGCCTAAACCAGAAAGTGGAGGCGAGGGCTACAAATTACATAAATAATTTTGAAACTGAAATCAGTGCCAGAAGTGGGGAGAGAAGGCCTAGAATTTGCCTAGAGCAAATTCAAAATAATAAATGTGACCCAAGCCAGAGAGTTAAGTGCAAGTCAAGGAGAGATGAAGTAGTGCATAAAGTAAGGCGATAGAAAGTAAAAATAACTAGCAATTATATTGGAACGTTGATGTTTTTCTTCGAAACATATGTGTCCGTATTAAAGAATGAAAGCGTCCAACTAATCAGTATAATTCACATTTTGATAGTGTAATGCATTAGATAATAGCAAGAATATTGAATAGCAACAGTGTATCACAAATAACAAGTGTATTAGATAATAGCAGCGTGTTAGATAATAACAAGCAGTGCAACATTGAGTCGTTGTCTCATGCTGCCAGGCATCAGTGCCAGCCATCATAAATGATAAGGTGTGACCCCAAGGCAGTCAGTGAAGTGCATATATAGTGCTGTGATTGAAGCATTGTAAATGGAATCAAAATACAGATGGAGAAGAAATTGAAGTGGAACCAGGAGTCAGGAGTCAACGAGTTCAACGATGCGAGCCGTATGTACTTACCTAAATGTGGTGTTGGGAATCGGGTAAAATTGTCTAGGTGCTGCCAACTGTAACACAGGTCCTCTCTCAGTATTAGCAAGGAATAGGATAATAAGCAACATTAATTGGTACTTAAATCCAGAAAGTGCAATAAGTGGAGAAGGTAGCATTACTAAAAAACAGAGCTGGGACTACAAATTTGAGTCTGTGGGATAAAGAGTTTTAGGCCAGAGAAACAGTACACATACACAGGAACCTGTGAGCCTACGTGACAGAGTGCATGTAATGGTTACTGTTCAACCACATACCAACTACCCCTCCCCTTCCCCTCCCCTAATTATCTCTCCCACTCCCCATAACCACCTCTCCCCCTCCCCTTAACCATTTCTCCCCATCCCCATAACCATCTACCCCCTTCCCCTTATCAATCTACCCCTGCCCTTGACAATCAATCCCATTCCACCTCTCCCCCTCTCTCCCCCTCTCTCCCCCTCTCTACCCCTCTCTCCCCCTCTCTACCCCTCTCTCCCCCTTTGTCCCCCTCTCTCCCCCTCCCCCTAACCATCTCTCCCCTTCCCTTAACCATCTCTCCCCCTCCCCATAACCATTTCTCCCCTCCACCTAACCATCTACCCTTCTTCCCCTAACCATCTACCACCTCCCTCTATACATCTCTCCCCCTCCCCCTAACAATCAATTCCCCTCACCCTAACTCTCTATCCCCCTCCCCCTAACAATCTTTCTCCCCCTAACCATCTCTCCCCCTCCCCTAAACCATCTCTCCCCCTCCCCCTAACCATCTCTCTCCCTCCCTTAACCATCTACCTCTTCCTCCCAACTCCCCCACCTCAACACATGAATACACACTCGAACACACACAGATACATACACACAAACACACAAACACATACACACACACACACACACACACACACACACACACACACACACACACACACACACACACACACACACACACACACACACACACACACACACACACACACACAGTAGAGTACAGTAGAGACAGGAAGGACTCTGGGATGACAGACCAGATGGGGACACCAGCAAGGAATACACCAACAAGTGTTGGACGACATACATACAGATGAGGAGGAGGTGAAGAAACTGCTAAGGGACATCGATACCTCAAAGGCAATGGGACCGGATAACATCTCCCCATGGGTCCTTAGAGAGGGAGCAGATATGTTGTGCGTGCCACTTACCACAATCTTCAACACATCCCTGGAAACTGGGCAAATACCAGAGGTATGGAAGATGGCAAATGTAGTTCCCATTTATAAAAAAGGAGACAGAAAAGAGGCACTAAACTATAGACCTGTGTCAATGACGTGTATAGTATGCAAAATTATGGAGAACATTATCAGGAGGAGAGTGGTGGAGCACCTGGAACTGAACAAGAGTATAAATG
This sequence comes from Cherax quadricarinatus, assembly GCF_038502225.1. NCBI lineage: Eukaryota > Metazoa > Arthropoda > Malacostraca > Decapoda > Parastacidae > Cherax > Cherax quadricarinatus. Next base: position 20,640,859 of record NC_091369.1, on the reverse strand, counting down.
CCAACCAGCACGGATTCACGGAAGGCAAATCCTGTGTCACAAAACTTCTGGAGTTTTATGATAAAATAACAGAAGTAAGACACGAGAGAGAGGGGTGGGTTGATTGCATCTTCTTGGACTGCAAGAAGGCCTTTGACACAGTTCCTCACAAGAGATTAGTGTTGAAGCTAGAGCATCAGATGCATATAACAGGAAGGGCACTGGAATGGATCAGAGAATACCTGACAGGTAGGCAACAATGAGTCATGGTACGTAATGATATATCACAGTGGGCACCTGTGACGAGCAGGGTCCCACAGGGGTCGGTCCTACTACCAGTGCTATTTTTGGTATATGTGAACGACATGATGGAAGGGTTAGACTCAGAAGTGTCCCTGTTTGCAGATGATGTGAAGTTAATGAGGAGAATTAAATCTGATGAGGACCAGGCAGGACTTCAAAGAGACCTGGACAGACTGGACACCTGGTCAGCAAATGGCTTCTCGAATTTAATCCTGCCAAATGCAAAGTCATGAAGATAGGGGAAGGCACACAAGACCATATACAGAGTATAGGCTAGGTGGCCAAAGACTGCAAACCTCACTCAAGGAGAAAGATCTTGGGGTGAGTATAACACCGAGCATGTCTCCGGAAGCACACATCAATCAGATAACTGCTGTAGCATATGGGCGTGTTACAAAAAACGCAATTCTAAAAGCTTAGAGATCTCCAGTAAATACTAAAAAGGACTGCCCTTCTAGCATCCAGCCAGTTACTGGGTTTTCATAACAAGTAGTCAGTATCCTTGTCCAATTATCCATTAATATTCAGTATTATTCAATAGTGCTTCAGGATTACAACTGGTAGGCTACTAACTAGAGAAATTAAAATTTAATAAATTTATTAAGTCTAGAGGTATATTATCAAATTAAATTAATCACAGCAATGAAAATAAAATAAATCTCTCGAGTTCAATATTATTGTGCTGAAAGCACATATCACATTTATAATTCTTAAGTACCGTCTGGTACATTAACATTTAATAAGATATTACAAGTATGTACAAGTAAGTTTGTGTATGCGTGTAAGTGCTCTAAGTAGTTCACTATGTCTCACGACTAGACTAGACTTAAACAAGTGACTGACAAAGTCCTCGCATAAACTAACTTCTTGACCGACTGGCAACCAGAACAGTCTGCTTGAACAATGAAAAGAATGCTAAGCCCAATAGCCATATAACAAGCGACTGCGACACAATCAGGATCAAGGAGATAATATAACGACACTAAGTAGGGACCATCAGCAGATCCTCCATAAAAGTTACAAAACTCCCATACTACTGAATCTAAGTTCAGCATAGGAAAAACCCTGACTGTGACAATACACAGAAACCAGTACAAAATTAGGTCAGAAGCTATAGCTAAGGACCTGAGATGCTCAGTGTCTATGTGACACACAACCTCAGTACAACGTCAAAAATCACTAAGTCTATACAAAGTTCTGTGAACAGAGTTCTACAGAACTAACAAGAATAATGAGACAGACAATCTGTCCAACCGCCAAGCGAGTCTAGAGCAGACTGAATACTTCACGAGAGGTGAGGACACCCCTCCCCCTCGATCACGTGATAGCTACGTGGACAACTGCAGCTCAGAAGCCGGCAGTCTAACGAGCTACAAGCGATAATTACAGTAGTTTTACAATCAAGACTTTAACTGAGCACATATTATGTACATCCTAACAACATAAGTCAAATAAGAATATAACAGTCAAATAATAATATAAAGTCATACATTTACGATTTAGCTATTATCGCAAATATAAGCAATATAAAATTAAATGAAAAGGTAATATACATTATATATATATATATAATAATCATTGTAACCCATTCAGGGGTTGCAACACCCGCCCAACACGACAGACGGTCACACTAGGAGTTGCATTAATGTCTTTCACATTATTACTGATTACTCATATCAATATAATTTAATATAAACATTAATCAAAGTCTCTCTTGTGCCAAGCACCTCTACAATTTCACAGCGTCCGTCACTAGGATATGCCTCTAGTACTAGGGCAGTACACAGTATCGTATCTCTGCATACTCGTGGTTATATACATCAGTGTAGAGACAGGATAGCGCTGACAAGGAGGGCACGTTGAGGCTCGATCATAGTAGAGGAGACTGCATTCCACTCTTGTGTAGTGGTTGTGGAATGCGAGGCAGTATGAACATCTGAGTATGAAACAGCTTAAGGTGTGTAGTGATGGGGGGCCCTGCGGCAGGACAATGTTGCGTCACGCAGTACATCACCCAAACCACACTACCCACTCAACACTCAGCTTATGTCTCCTCCTCATACACAACAATACTGTGAATATATAAATATAATAATTAGACATGACATGAGTATACATAGTTAATATGGGCTGGAGGGATTAAGTTACTTTACTGAATTTGACATAGCAAGTAACAAAAGGTATTTGGGCATAAAATTATGTAAATTTAATGTAACTGATAATTATTAAGGACGTGACAGAGCGTCAGCAATTACATTACAATGACAACTTATGTGTTTTATACTAATAGAATAAGGTTGGATTCTGAGGGCCCACCTCATGATCCTAGCATTCTTACTCTTCATGGTGTTTATATAAGTGAGTGGATTGTGGTCAGAAAAAACGTTAATTTTAAATGGGTAAGTGCCCAAATACACGTGAAAATGTTCCAAGGACACCACAAGAGCTAGAGCCTCTTTCTCAATAGCAGCATAATTTTTCTGGTGTCGTTTAAGCTTACATGAATAGTAACATATAGGATAGAGAATATCAGAGGATGTTGACTGTTGGAGCAGCACAGCACCCACTGCATAACCACTCACATCTATATGTAAAAAGAAGGGAAGATTAAAATTAGGACTTTTCAACACAGGAGCAGAGGATAGCAAGCGCTTCAACCTTTTGAACGAGTCTGAACAACCTCTAGTCCAGGTGAACTGAACTTTGCTACTAGTAAGCTCAGTGAGAGGAGCTGCAATCTGAGAAAAGTTTGGACAGAACCTGCAATAATATCCTGCCATACACAGGAATCTTTGTACTCCTTTCCTATCCTGTGGCACTGGAAATTCAGAAATTGCACAAACCTTAGCCTCAATAGGAGTAACCTCACCTTGGCCGATACAAAAGCCTAGATAGGTAATCTTGGCTTGACCAAAACTACATTTAGCTAAGTTAACAGTGAAGTTGTAGTGCGCCAGTCTCTCAAACAATGCTCTGAGACGCGTCAAGTGCTGTTCCCACTCGTCACTGTACACCACTAAGTCGTCAAGGTAGGCTTCTACTCCTTCTAAGTTGTGGGTCAACTCGTTCATTATATGTTGGAATGAAGAAGCCGCGTTATATAGGCCGTAGCGGGTGACGAGGTAGTTAAACAATCCATCTTGAACAGTCAAAGCAGATATTTCTTGAGCACGTTCAGTAAGCGGGACTTGATAATAGCCTCGTAAGAGATCTAAACGGCTGACAAACTGGGCTCCTGACACACGGTCAAAAAGGTCGTCAATGCGAGGTAGAGGATAACCATCAGGCAAGGTGACAGAGTTCACTTTCCTGTAATCAGTGCACATCCTGAAACTACCGTCAGGTTTAGGCACTAAAATACAGGGAGATGCCCATGGACTTTTACTGCGTTCAATAAGTCCGTGAGATAACAGAAAATCAACCTCTTCTCTCAATGCTTTATGCTTCGTTGGACTCGTTCTATATGGTGATTGCTTAATGGGTGATGCTCCCTGTACATCAACGTCATGTACACCCAGAGTACAACCTTTAGGAACATCACCGAACAATTCAGGGAAATGCAAAATCATGTTTTTAATATCACCAGCTTTATCAATCCCAAGGTTACTAAGAAAATCGTCTAGTGACTGTAGAGTCACTGAATTTTCTAAACGAACCTCTATACCTCTAGAGATGTCAGGTAGACTGACGCTTTCTTCCTCTGTCCTAGGAAGAATAGAAGTAGTAGGTAGAGGACTAGCGTAGTATGCCTTGAGCTGGTTAACATGGTACACATGATTAGATTCTTTTTTCCCAGGTGTACGTACCAAATAATTTACGTCGCTAAGCTTTTTCACTACTTCCAGGGGACCATCATACCTGGCTTGTAGAGCATGACCTGGTACTAATTTCCGAGCCATCACCTTATCTCCTGCTTTAAAAGAATGAGAGACAGCACGCTTGTCATAATGTTGCTTCATTCTAGCTTGGGCTGAAACTAGGTTTTTCGAAGCTAGCTCTCTAGCGGCTGTCAAATGTTGCTGCATTAATGAAGGTGAAGTACTCAATGATGGATTTGATTTTCCTGTCCACACGTCTTTTAACACTGCGAGAGGACCACGCACTTGGTGTCCGAATATTAGTTCAAACGGACTTAACCCGAGACTTTCTTGCTCACTTTCTCTCATGGTGAACAGAAGAAAAGGTATACCCTCATCCCAGTCTCTAGAAAAATGTTCACAATAAGCTCTCATCATGGACTTCAGTGTCTGATGAAATCTCTCTAGAGCCCCTTGTGACTGTGGATGATAACTGGTCGAAAAATCTTAGAAGTGAAATTAGATCCCTGATCTGATTGTATCTCTCGTGGCAATCCAACCTGGGAGAAAAATTTCATCAGCGCTCTCAGAATAGCATGAGCATTAATTTTTCTCATAGGAATAGCTTCGGGATAGCGTGTTGCAGCTTCCATAATAGTAAATAAGTATTGGTTTCCTAGTTTGGTTCTAGGCAAAGGACCAACACAATCAATAATAAGACGTGAGAATGGTTCACCATGCACGGTGATAGGAATGAGAGGCGCAGGTGGAGGTGTGTGCGCTGGCTTGCCTGTCACTTGACACACGTGGCAACGTCACACATGATCAGCTACTGTTTCCTTCATCTTTGGCCAAGTAAAATGTTTTGCCAGTTTACCGAGTGTCTTCTTGACACCCAAATGTCCTCCTATGGGACTATTGTGAGCAAAATCAATGGCTTGTTCACGAAATATAACTGGTAACACTACGAAATGCTTGACTGTGGTGGAAACACTATCAGCTGACAACTTACATGTATTTTTCTCCATCAGTACACCGTTACTATAATAGTAACAATTATCGAGATCCTTTGCTTCACTCTCAGTAACTGCTATATCTCTCAGTCTTTCCAGTGACTGATCAACAAACTGATCCTTGATTAAATCATCATGAGTTAGAAATTTAACGTCAGTTGTGTCCTGACTAGGTTGATGACCAGGGGGAGTCAGTGTTAATGACCCTGGGCGCAGAGCGTCACTAAACAACATATTCAACCCCAAATCATTGTCATCCACTAACTCAACAGGAGACAAGGATGGTTGTTGAATCTTTGACATAGCTCTAGTAATTGCGCTGAGAGGAAATAAAATAGGTTTCTCTCTACAAGCTTCAATGGCATAATTATCATCAGTGTTATTATCAATCACAAGTGGTTCTTTACATATACCAGCATGAAGGATATCGTTCCCTATCAACAAGTCCACTGACCTGATGGGAAATACACCACTGGATATACCCACTGAAATATAACCAGTATAATAGCTTGTTTCAATATAAACTTTGTGCAGAGGCACTTTTATAACAGCCCCTCCATAGGCTTCTAACAATACATCTATCTTGCAATAGGTATCATCAGTTAAGGGCAGTACATCTTCTCTTAATAACGTGAGATAACTGCCAGTGTCTCCGAAAGAAATTATCTCAGTTAGATGTGATTCGTCAAATCCTACTTTATCTCTCGAAAAGTAAGGACTCATCGCTGAACGAATCTTTTCGTAAGATACTCTTTCTGACGCTAGTCATATATCCTGAGTAACATTATCTAAAACAGTAGGATCAGAGGAATTGCTAGGATTTTGGTGCCTTCATTGCTCGGAAGAGGATACGACTTGAGTGGGGGCGCCAGCCGCACGACTGCATCTCTTATCTCTTTCTAACTTATAGCAATACTCTCTAGAATGTCCTTTTCTGTTACAATACATACATTTAACTTTCTTCTTCTCGATACCAGATTTCTGTCTAGCCACAGAGACAGATTCAGGATTGTGAGTTTTCCTGGTAAAGGTACGAGAAGTTACTTTGAAGTTAGAAGGTACTTGGCAAATGGTAAAGCAGCCATACAAGTTTAAGCTCTTCCCGTCAAAGCAGTATGCAACAATGTTGCCCAGTGCTTACGTGGCCAATTCATAGCACGTGCCTGGTTCTCAAACACATCAAAATATGTGTCTAAGTCACTTTCAAAAAACTTAGGAACCATGGATGCAGCTTTCTGCACATTAAATGTGTCTTGTGATCTATCAGTCTGTTGTCTTAACAGACGAACATTTTCTCTTTGGAAATCTTCTTCGTTCAATTTCCTCTGTGCCTCTATTTGTGCAGTCTGCAACATAAGCAGGCGTTCAAACCTCTCAAACTGTTCCTGAGAGATAGGACCAGTGGGTAATGGAGGAGTAGGGAAATTAACATGGTCTGGACGGTCCTTAGGTCGGACACTTCGTCCAGCCGTCTCTAGAGAGTCTAGATCTGGTCTAGGATAAGTAGATACAGGTGTATCATACACTGTACTAGTATTAGGCTGAGTCATCCAACCAGCTACACTCTGTACTATAGTGTAAGTGAGGCGGGAAGGTGTGAGCGAGAACTGAGCTACACTAGGCTCAGACACGAGGCTCACTTCTGCCTTAGTTGCTCCTTCTTCTAAGTAATCAAATAGGGTCATACTTCCCAATTGTGACACTAGGCTTTCTGAATCTGAATCATAATCAGACATTTCTCTATGAGCAGGAAACAATATATCTTTAATTAATGCTCTGACAGTTTCAGCTGTGTAATTCCTGTTATACGTCACACCGAGATACTTGGCTACTTGCCAACAAGTCTGAAGTTTTAATGTACTTAACTCAGACAAAGTCAGAGTATCAATTAACTGTTTCACTTTGGCATACATCAAAAAAATGATTGTACTACGAGAGAGTGATTATGGGAAACTATAATCCTAATAGGAATTTTAGTGTTGGTTGTCTTAGAGCTAGAGCTCATAAACAGTATTTCCATCTCCTTGGATCAAGAGACTCAGTCAGGTACATACATCCACCTGGTATGTTGTACAAGACTAGACTCAAAGTCTTCAGATTAGGAAAGTACTCCAAGTGTTTGATCATAGATTCACTAGTATGTCAAACTGGACAATTTCTCCAACACCTTGGATCAAGAGCCTCCCAGACAGTTTCTCCAACACCTTGGATCAAGAGCCTCCTGAACAGACCCCTATTTGTTACCAAAAACGCGATTCTAAAAGCTTAGAGATCTCAAGTGAATACTAGAAAGGACTGCCCTTCTAGCATCCAGCCTGTTACTGTGTTTTCGTGACAAGTAGTCAGCATCCTTTTCCAATTATCCATTAATATTCAGTATTATTCAATAGTGCTTCAGGATTACAACTGGTAGGCTACTAACTAGAGAAATTAAAATTTAATAAATTTATTAAGTCTAGAGGTATATTATCAAATTAAATTAATCACAGCAATGAAAATAAAATAAATCTCTCGAGTTCAATATTATTGTGCTGAAAGCACATATCACATTTATAATTCTTAAGTACCGTCTGGTACATTAACATTTAATAAGATATTACAAGTATGTACAAGTAAGTTTGTGTATGCGTGTAAGTGCTCTAAGTAGTTCACTATGTCTCACGACTCGACTAGACTTAAACAAGTGACTGACAAAGTCCTCGCATAAACTAACTTCTTGACCGACTGGCAACCAGAACAGTCTGCTTGAACAATGAAAAGAATGCTAAGCCCAATAGCCATATAACAAGCGACTGCGACACAATCAGGATCAAGGAGATAATATAACGACACTAAGTAGGGACCATCAGCAGACCCTCCATAAAAGTTACAAAACTCCTATACTACTGAATCTAAGTTCAGCATAGGAAAAACCCTGACTGAGACAATACACAGAAACCAGTACAAAATTAGGTCAGAAGCTATAGCTAAGGACCTGAGATGCTCAGTGTCTATGTGACACACAACCTCAGTACAACGTCGAAAATCACTAAGTCTATACAATGTTCCGTGAACAGAGTTCTACAGAACTAACAAGAATAATGAGACAGACAATCTGTCCAACCACCATGCGAGTCTAGAGCAGACTGAATACTTCACGAGAGGTGAGGACACCCCTCCCCCTCGATCACGTGATAGCTACGTGGACAACTGCAGCTCAGAAGCCGGCAGTCTAACGAGCTACAAGCGATAATTACAGTAGTTTGACAATCAAGACTTGAACTGAGCACATATTATGAACATCCTAACAACATAAGTCAAATAAGAATATAACAGTCAAATAATAATATAAAGTCATACATTTACGATTTAGCTATTATCGCAAATATAAGCAATATAAAATTAAATGAAAAGGTAATATACATTATATATATACATAATAATCATTGTAACCCATTCAGGGGTTGCAACACCCGCCCAACATGACAGACGGTCGCACTAGGAGTTGCATTAATGTCTTTCACATTTTTTCTGATTACTCATATCAATACAATTTAATATAAACATTAATCAAAGTCTCTCTTGTGCCAAGCACCTCTACAATTTCACAGCGTCAGTCACTAGGATATGCCCTTAGTACTAGGGCAGTACACAGTATCGTATCTCTGCATACTCGTGGTTATATACATCGTGTAGAGACAGGATAGCGCTGACAAGGAGGGCACGTTGAGGCTCGATCATAGTAGAGGAGACTGCATTCCACTCTTAAGTAGTGGTTGCGGAATGCAAGGCGGAATGAACATCTGAGTATGAAACAGCTTAAGGTGTGTAGTGAGGGGGGGGCCTGTGGCAGGACAGTGTTGTGTCATGCAGTACATCACCCAAACCACACTACCCACTCAACACTCAGCTTATGTCTCCTCCTCATACACAACAATACTGTGAATATATAAATATAATAATTAGACATGACATGAGTATACATAGTTAATATGGGCTGGAGGGATTAAGTTACTTTACTGAATTTGACATAGCAAGTAACAAAAGGTATTTGGGCATAAAATTACTTTAATTTAATGTAACTGATAATTATTAACGACGTGACAGAGCGTCAGCAATTACATTACAATGACCACTTATTTGTTTTATACTAAGAGAATAAGGTTGGATTCTGAGGGCCCACCTCATGATCCTAGCATTCTTACTCTTCATGGTGTTTATATAAGTGAGTGGATTGTGGTCAGAAAAAACGTTTATTTTAAATGGGGAAGTGCCCAAATACATGTCAAAATGTTCCAAGGACACCACAAGAGCTAGAGCCTCTTTCTCAATAGTGGCATAATTTTTCTGGTGTCATTTAAGCTAAGATGAATAGTAACATATAGGATGGAGAATATCAGTGGATGTTGACTGTTGGAGCAGCACAGCACCCACTGCATAACCACTCGCATCTATATGTAAAAAGAAGGGAAGATTAAAATTAGGACTTTTCAACACAGGAGCAGAGGATAGCAAGCGCTTCAACCTTTTGAACGAGTCTGAACAATCTCTAGTCCAGGTGAACTGAACTTTGCTACTAGTAAGCTCAGTGAGAGGAGCTGTAATCTGAGAAAAGTTTGGACAGAACCTGCGATAATATCCTGCCATACCCAGGAATCTTTGTACTCCTTTCCTATCCTGTGGCACTGGAAATTCAGAAATTGCACAAACCTTAGCCTAAATAGGAGCAACCTCACCTTGGCCGATACAAAAGCCTAGATAGGTAATCTTGGCTTGACCAAAACTACATTTAGCTAAGTTAACAGTGAAGTTGTAGTGTGCCAGTCTCTCAAACAATGCACTGAGACGCGTCAAGTGCTGTTCCCACTCGTCACTGTACACCACTAAGTCGTCAAGGTAGGCTTCTACTCCTTCTAAGTGGTGGGTCAACTCGTTCATTATACGTTTAATGAAGAAGCCGTGTTACATAGGCCGTAGGGGGTGACGAGGTAGTTAAACAATCCATCTTGAACAGTAAAAGCAGATATTTCTTGAGCACGTTCAGTAAACGGGACTTGATAATAGCCTCGTAAGAGATCTAAACGGCTGACAAACTGGGCTCCTGACACACGGTCAATAAGGTCGTCAATGCGAGGTAGAGGATAACCATCAGGCAAGGTGACAGAGTTCACTTTCCTGTAATCAGTGCACATCCTGAAACTACCGTCAGGTTTAGGCACTAAAATACAGGGAGATGCCCATGGACTTTTACTGCGTTCAATAAGTCCATGAGATAACAGAAAATCAACCTCTTCTCTCAATGCTTTATGCTTCGTTGGACTCATTCTATATGGTGATTGCTTAATGGGTGATGCTCCCTGTACATCAACGTCATGTACACCCAGAGTACAAAGTTTAGGAACATCACCGAACAATTCAGGGAAATGCAAAATCATGTTTTTAATATCACCAGCTTTATCAATCCCAAGGTTACTAAGAAAATCGTCTAGTGACTGTAGAGTCACTGAATTTTCTAAACGAACCTCTATACCTCTAGAGATGTCAGGTAGACTGACGTTTTCCTCCTCTGTCCTAGGAAGAATAGAAGTAGTAGGTAGAGGACTAGCGTAGTATGCCTTGAGCTGGTTAACATGGTACACATGATTAGATTTCTTTTTCCCAGGCGTACGTACCAAATAATTTACGTCGCTAAGCTTTTTCACTACTTCCAGGGGACCATCATACCTGGCTTGTAGAGCATGACCTGGTACTAATTTCCGAGCCATCACCTTATCTCCTGCTTTAAAAGAACGAGAGACAGCACGCTTGTCATAATGTTGCTTCATTCTAGCTTGGGCTGAAACTAGGTTTTTCGAAGCTAGCTCTCTAGCGGCTGTCAAATGTTGCTGCATTAATGAAGGTGAAGTACTCAATGATGGATTTGATTTTCCTGTCCACACGTCTTTTAACACTGCGAGGGGACCACGCACTTGGTGTCTGAATATTAGTTCAAACGGACTAAACCCGAGACTTTCTTGCTCACTTTCTCTCATAGCGAACAGAAGAAAAGGTATACCCTCATCCCAGTCTCTAGAAAAATGTTCACAATAAGCTCTCATCATGGACTTCAGTGTCTGATGAAATCTCTCTAGAGCCCCTTGTGACTGTGGATGATAACTGGTTGAAAGTACAGACTTTATTCCTAGGTGGGATAATGCTTCTCGAAAGATCTCAGATGTGAAATTAGATCCCTGATCTGATTGTATCTCTCATGGCAATCCAACCTGGGAGAAAAATTTCATCAGCACTCTTACAATAGCACGAACATTAATTTTTCTCATAGGAATAGCTTCGGGATAACATGTTGCAGCGTCCACAATAGTAAATAAGTATTGGTTTCCTTGTTTGGTTCTAGGCAAAGGACCAACACAATCAATAATAAGACGTGAGAATGGTTCACCATGCACGGTGATAGGAATGAGAGGCGCAGGTGGAGGTGTGTGCGCTGGCTTGCCTGTCACTTGACACACATGGCAACGTCACACATGATCAGCTACTGTTTCCTTCATCTTTGGCCAAGTAAAATGTTTTGCCAGTTTACCGAGTGTCTTCTTGACACCCAAATGTCCGCCTATGGGACTATTGTGAGCAAAATCAATGGCTTGTTCACTAAATGTAACTGGTAACACTACGAAATGCTTGACTGTGGTGGAAACACTATCAACTGACAACTTACGTGTATTTTTCTCCATCAGTACACCGTTACTATAATAGTAACAATTATCGAGATCCTTTGCTTCACTCTCAGTAACTGCTATATCTCTCAGTCTTTCCAGTGACTGATCAACAAACTGATCCTTGATTAAATCATCATGAGTTAGAAATTTAACGTCAGTTGTGTCCTGACTAGGTTGATGACCAGGGGGAGTCAGTGTTAATGACCCTGGGCGCAGAGCGTCACTAAACAACATATTCAACCCCAAATCATTGTCATCCACTAACTCAACAGGAGACAAGGATGGTTGTTGAATCTTTGACATAGCTCTAGTAATTGCGCTGAGAGGAAATAAAATAGGTTTCTCTCTTCAAGCTTCAATGGCATAATTATCATCAGTGTTATTATCAATCACAAGTGGTTCTTTACATATACCAGCATGAAGGATATCATTCCCTATCAACAAGTCCACTGACCTGATGGGAAATACACCACTGGTGTTGTTGGGGATAGCCAGGTTAGATACATGGATAGGGCATTCTGCTTGAAGGACAGGAGTAGGAGACAAAGGGCATGCTTTCCTGGGGCTGGGATGGAGGACATTGTTAGCCGGCTTGACAACATCATGAACGGCAATGGGATCAATCCTATTATTTGCCTCAGTGTTGGAGGCAATGATGTAGGCAAGCATAGAAGTGAGGATTTAGTTAGAAACTTCAGGACAGCTATAGACATAATTAGGAAGAAGGGGGGGCGCCCTGTTATATGTGGCATTTTGCCAAGAAGAGGTGTTGGTAATGAATGGTTGTCCAGAGCAATTGGTATTAATTGTTGGCTGGATAAACACTGTAAGGATAATACAGTACCATTCATTGACAACTGGGACAACTTCTATGGCCGAAATGACATGTATTCCAGGGATGGGGTTCACTTATCCAGGGCAGGTGTGAGTTTTCTTGCTAACTCAGTTGAGGGGGTTGTTAGGACTTTAAACTAGGATTAGTTAGAGGTATAGGTTTAGAAATTATAAATAATGAGTATGGATATATTGACCTATGCTCTGATATTAAGACTCTTAATAGTAACTGTCATGTAGTAACTCTGGGTAATGATAATTTCAGAAATTGTGTTAAAACAAAGATGACTAGGAAAAATGAGCAGAAGAAAAAACATATGATGGTGTTTTATGTAACAGTCGAAGTGCAAGAAATAAAATTAATGAACTACGTTTGGTAGCATGTGCTGGGAACTTTGATATCATTGCATTAACTGAAACGTGGTATGATTTAAAGAGTCGGGATGTGACTGCTGAGTTTAATATTCAGGGATTTAAGTTGTTCAATGTGGATAGATGTAATGGGAAGGGGGGAGGAGTTGCATTGTATGTTCGAGAAAATATTATTTGTTGCATAAAAACAGGTATAAAAATAGATGGAGCAGTAACAGATTCTGTTTGGGTAGAGTTCGTGGAGGGTCAAGAAAAACTAATTCTAGGTGTAATATACCGACCTCCAGGCTTGGATCACGATAGAGGGAGACTTCTTTGGGACGAAATTGTTAGGGCTTCTGGACACAGTAACATAGTCATAGTAGGGGACTTTAACTTTAGTCAAATTGACTGGAATTCTTTGACAGGTAATCTAGAGTCCAGTGACTTTTTGGAAACAGTTCAGGACTGTTTTCTGAAACAGAGCGTAACTGAGCCTACCAGGGGTAATAATTTGCTAGACCTAGTCTTGTCAAATAAGGAAACACTCGTGAATAATCTGGAGATCACTGAAGAGCTTGGCGCAAGTGATCACAAATCCATCACTTTTAGCATTAACTGGGAATGCAAGAATAATGATAATACAGTAAAAATCCCTGATTTTCGTTCTGCCGATTATGATGGACTTAGGGAACATCTGTCTAATCTTGATTGGGGTTATCTTGCTAATGATTTTATTGACGATAATCATACTTATGAATATTAAGGGATCTGCTTTTATGATTGCTTTCTTTATAATGTACACAGGGCCCAGAGTATATACATTCCCCAAAGATAAATTAGGTCTAATAATAACGATCCCAAATGGGTTAACAGGAGGCTAAAGCATCTATTAGAGGAGAAAAGGAGAATTTATAGGCGCATCAGAAGAGGAGAGGTTAACCTTACTGACCAATATGTTCAGCTTAAAAGAGAAGTAAAAAAGGCGATTAGAAAGGCTAAACGTGACTATGAAATTAGAGTTGCTAATGAATCAAAGACTAATCCAAAGGGGTTCTTTCAAGTGTATAGGACGAAGGTGAAGGAAAAAGTAGGACCTCTGAAAACTGGGAATGGACAGATGATAGATAATGAACTGGAAATGTGTTCCTTATTTAATGACTATTTTTTGTCAGTTTTTACACAGGAAGATGTAAATGAGATTCCAGTAATTAACAATTATTTAGTTCCTGATGAATTTAAGTTAACTAATATTACTGTCACGAGGGACATGGTTATTAAACAGATAGACAAACTGAAACAAAATAAGTCCCCGGGACCCGATGAGTTGTTTTCAAGGGTACTTAAGGAATGCAAGATGGAGCTTAGTCAGTCATTAACGAGTGTATTCAATGCGTCCATCCTTACCAGTGTTGTGCCAGAGATGTGAAAGATGGCTAATGTGGTTCCTATATTCAAATCAGGGGATAGGTCCACTCCTTCAAATTACCATCCAATAAGCCTGACATCTATAGTGGGCAAGTTATTAGAATCAATCATAGCTGACATTATCAGAAGTCACCTTGAAGAGCATAACTTGATAAATGAATCTCAGCATGGATTCACGAGAGGTCGTTCCTGCCTGACAAACTTGCTGATGTTCTTCAATAGAACATTTGAGGCAGTTGACAGTGATAAGGAATATGATATTGTTTATTTGGATTTTAGTAAAGCCTTCGACAGAGTACCTCACAAGAGACTCTTAAGAAAAGTGGCAGCTCATGGTATAGGAGGTAAAGTTCTAGCATGGATTGAGGCATGGCTTACCAATAGAAAGCAGAGAGTTACTATTAATGGAGTGAAATCTGAATGGGGATTAGTCTCTAGTGGCGTTCCACAAGGATCAGTTTTAGGCCCTCTCCTGTTCATAATTTATATTAATGACCTTGATGAAGGGATTACTAGTGACATGAGTAAGTTTGCTGATGATACAAAGATAGGCCGTATAATTCACTCTGGGGATGACGTCAATGAATTCCAGGACGATTTGAACAAATTAATGTCTTGGTCTGAAAAACGGCAGATGAAGTTTAATGTGGATAAGTGTAAGGTACTTGCCCTTGGTAATGAAAATAGCCCTCGAAGCTATAATCTAGGTGAAGTAGAGCTTGGTCATACAGAATGTGAAAAAGACTTGGGAGTCATGGTAAGCAGAAATCTAAAGCCAAGACAGCAGTGCCTTAGTGTGCGCAACAGGGCCAACAGATTACTTGGATTTATCTCAAGAAGTATAAGTAACAGAAGTCCAAAAGTTATTTTACAGCTCTATACATCACTAGTGAGGCCTCATTTAGATTATGCTGCTCAGTTTTGGTCCCCTTACTACAGGATGGACATAGACTCATTAGAGAACATACAGAGAAGAATGACTAAAATGATTTACTGTGTAAGGAACCTCCCGTATGAAGATAGACTTAAAGCCTTAATCTCCACTCTCTGGAGAGGCGTAGTATGAGGGGAGATATCATTGAAGTGTATAAGTGGATGACGGGCATAAACAAGGGAGACATTAATAAAGTACTGAGGGTGTCGAACCAGGTAAGAACCAGGAATAATGGATTTAAGTTGGATAAATTTAGATTTAGAAAGGACATAGGTAAGTACTGGTTTTCTAACAGAGTTGTAGATGCGTGGAACAGTCTTCCCAGTGGGGTGATAGAGGCTAGGACCTGGGTAGCTTTAAGAAGAGACTGGACAAATATATGAGTGGGAGGGGCTGGGTTTGATTGGTGTCATAGGGTACGGGAGTTATTTCTTGGGTAGCTTTAGGTAGATGTCGTTTTGATAAGGACCTGCCTCGTATGGGCCAGTAGGCCTTCTGCAGTGTTCCTACATTCTTATGTTCTTATGTTCTCATATACCCACTGAAATATAACCAGTAAAATAGCTTGTTTCAATATAAACTTTGTGCAGAGGCACTTTTATAACAGCCCCTCCATAGGCTTCTAACAATACATCTATCTTGCAATAGGTATCGTCAGTTATGGGCAGTACATCTTCTCTTAATAATGTGAGATAACTGCCAGTGTCTCTGAAAGAAATTATCTCAGTTAGATGTGATTCGTTAAATCCTACTTTATCTCTCGAAAAGTAAGGACTCATCGCTGAACGAAAATTTTTGTCAGATACTCTTTCTGACGCTAGTCATCTATCCTGAGTAACATTATCTAAAACAGTAGGATCAGAGGAATTGCTAGGATTTTGGTGCCTTTGTTGCTCGGAAGAGGATACGACTTGAGTGGGGGCGCCAGCCGCACGACTGCATCTCGTATCTCTTTCTAACTTACAGCTATACTCTCTAGCATGTCCTTTTCTGTTACAATACGTACATTTAACTTTCTTCTTCTTGATACCAGATTTCTGTCTAGCCACAGAGACAGATTCAGGATTGTGAGTTTTCCTGGTAAAGGTACGAGAAGTTACTTTGAAGTTAGAAGGTACTTGGCAAATTGTAAAGCAGCCATACAAGTTTGAGCTCTTCCCGTCAAAGCAGTATGCAACAATGTTGCCCAGTGCTTACGTGGCCAATTCATAGCACATGCCTGGTTCTCAAACACATCAAAATATGTGTCTAAGTCACTTTCAAAAAACTTAGGAACCATGGATGCAGCTTTCTGCACATTAAATGTGTCTTGTGATCTATCAGTCTGTTGTCTTAACAGACGAACATTTTCTCTTTGGAAATCTTCTTCGTTCAATTTCCTCTGTGCCTCTATTTGTGCAGTCTGCAACATAAGGAGGCATTCAAACCTCTCAAACTGTTCCTGAGAGATAGGACCAGTGGGTAATGGAGGAGTAGGGAAATTAACATTGTCTGGACGGTCCTTAGGTCGGACACTTCGTCCAGCCATCTCTAGAGAGTCTAGATCTGGTCTAGGATAAGTAGATACAGGTGTATCATACACTGTACTAGTATTAGGCTGAGTCATCCAACCAGCTACACTCTGTACTATAGTGTCAGTGAGGCGGGAAGGTGTGAGCAAGAACTGAGCTACACTAGGCTCAGACACGAGGCTCACTTCTGCCTTAGTTGCTCCTTCTTCTAAGTAATCAAATAGGGTCATACTTCCCAATTGTGACACTAGGCTTTCTGAGTCTGAATCATAATCAGACATTTCTCTATGAACAGGAAACAATATATCTTTAATTAATGCTCTGACAGTTTCAGCTGTGTAATTCCTGTTATACGTCACACCGAGATACTTGGCTACTTGCCAACAAGTCTGAAGTTTTAATGTACTTAACTCAGACAAAGTCAGAGTATCAATTAACTGTTTCACATTGGCATACATCACAAAAATAATTGTACTACGAGAGTGTGATTATGGGAAACTATAATCCTAATAGGAATTTTAGTGTTGGTTGTCTTAGAGCTAGAGCTCATAAACAGTATTTCCATCTCCTTGGATCAAGAGACTGAGTCAGGTACATACACCCACCTGGTATGTTGTACAAGACTAAACTCAAAGTCTTCAGATTAGGAAAGTACTCTAAGTGTTTGATCATAGATTCACTAGTATGTCAAACTGGACAATTTCTCAAACACCTTGGATCAAGAGCCTCCCAGACAGTTTCTCCAACACCTTGGATCAAGTGCCTCCTGGACAGGCCCCCATTTGTTACAAAAAACGCTATTCTAAAAGCTTAGAGATCTCCAGTGAATACTAGAAAGGACTGCCCTTCTCGCATCCAGCCTGTTACTGGGTTTTTGAAACAAGTAGTCAGTATCCTTGTCCAGTTATCCATTAATATTCAGTATTATTCAATAGTGCTTCAGGATTACAACTGGTAGGCTACTAACTAGAGAAATTAAAATTTAATAAATTTATTAAGTCTAGAGGTATATTATCAAATTAAATTAATCAGAGCAATGAAAATAAAATCAATCTCTCGAGTTCAATATTATTGTCCTGAAAGCACATATTACATTTATAATTCTTAAGTACTGTCTGGTACATTAACATTTAATAAGATATTACAAATATGTACAAGTAAGTTTGTGTATGCATGTAAGTGCTCTAAGTAGTTCACTATGTCTCACAACTCGACTAGACTTAAACAAGTGACTGACAAAGTCTTCATATAAACTAACTTCTTGACCGACTGGCAACCAGAACAGTCTGCTTGAACAATGAAAAGAATGCTAAGCCCAATAGCCATATAACAAGCGACTGCGACACAATCAGGATCAAGGAGATAATATAACGACATAAAGTAGGGACCATCAGCAGATCCTCCATAAAAGTTACAAAACTCCCATACTACTGAATCTAAGTTCAGCATAGGAAAAACCATGACTGTGACAATACACAGAAACCAGTACAAAATTAGGTCAGAAGCTATAGCTAAGGACCTGAGATGCTCAGTGTCTATGTGACACAACCTCAGTACAACGTCGAAAATCACTAAGTCTATACAATGTTCTGTGAACAGAGTTCTACAGAACTAACAAGAATAATGAGACAATCTGTCCAACCACCAAGCGAGTCTAGAGCAGACTGAATACTTCACGAGAGGAGAGGACACCCCCTCCCCCTCGATCACATGATAGCTACGTGGACAACTGCAGCTCAGAAGCCGGCAGTCTAACGAGCTACAAGCGATAATTACAGTAGTTTGACAATCAAGACTTGAACTGAGCACATATTATGTACATCCTAACAATATAAGTCAAATAAGAATATAACAGTCAAATAATAATATAAAGTCATACATTTACGATTTAGCTATTATAGCAAATATAAGCAATATAAAATTAAATGAAAAGGTAATATACATTATATATATACATAATAATCATTGTAACCCATTCAGGGGTTGCAACACCCGCCCAACACGACAGACGGTCGCACTAGGAGTTGCATTAACGTCTTTCACATTATTACTGATTACTCATATCAATACAATTTAATATAAACATTAATCAAAGTCTCTCTTGTTCCAAGCACCTCTACAATTTCACAGCGTCTGTCACTAGGATATGCCCCTAGTACTAGGGCAGTACACAGTATCGTATCTCTGCATACTCATGGTTATATACATCAGTGTAGAGACAGGATAGCGCTGACAAGGAGGGCACGTTGAGGCTCGATCATAGAAGAAGAGGACTGTATTCCACTCTTAAGTAGTGGTTGTGGAATGCGAGGCAGTATGAACATCTGAGTATGAAACAGCTTAAGGTGTGTAGTGAGGGGGGGGGCCTGCAGCAGGACAGTGTTGCGTCATGCAGTACATCACCCAAACCACACTACCCACTCAACACTCAGCTTATGTCTCCTCCTCATACACAACAATACTGTTTACCTGGAGTTTACCTGGAGAGAGTTTCGGGGGTCAACGCCCCTGCGGCCCGGTCTGTGACCAGGCCTCCTGGTGGATCAGCCCCTGATCAACCAGGCTGTTGCTGCTGGCTGCACGCAAACCAACGTACGAGCCACAGCCTGGCTGATCAGGAACTCACTTTAGGTGCTTGTCCAGTGCCAGCTTGAAGACTTGCAGGGGTCTGTTGGTAATCCCCCTTATGTGTGCTGGGAGGCAGTTGAACAGTCTCTGGCCTCTGACACTTATTGTATGGTCTCTTAACGTGCTAGTGACACCCCTGCTTTTCATTGGGGGGATGGTGCATCGTCTGCCAAGTCTTTTGCTTTCGTAGTGAGTGATTTTCGTGTGCAAGTTCGGTACTAGTCCCTCTAGGATTTTCCAGGTGTATATAATCATGTATCTCTCCCTCCTGCGTTCCAGGGAATACAGGTTTAGAAACCTCAAGCGCTCCCAGTAATTGAGGTGTTTTATCTCCGTTATGCGCGCCGTGAAAGTTCTCTGTACATTTTCTAGGTCGGCAATTTCACCTGCCTTGAAAGGTGCTGTTAGAGTGCAGCAATATTCCAGCCTAGATATAACAAGTGACCTGAAGAGTGTCATCATGGGCTTGGCCTCCCTAGTTTTGAAGGTTCTCATTATCCATCCTGTCATTTTTCTAGCAGATGCGATTGATACAATGTTATGGTCCTTGAAGGTGAGATCCTCCGACATAATCACTCCCAGGTCTTTGACGTTGATGTTTCGCTCTATTTTGTGGCCAGAATTTGTTTTGTACTCTGATGAAGATTTAATTTCCTCATGTTTACCATATCTGAGTAATTGAAATTTCTCATCGTTGAACTTCATATTGTTTTCCGCAGCCCACTGAAAGATTTGGTTGATGTCTGCCTGGAGCCTTGCAGTGTCTGCAATGGAAGACACTGTCATGCAGATTCGGGTGTCATCTGCAAAGGAAGACACGGTGCTGTGGCTGACATCCTTGTCTATGTCGGATATGAGGATGAGGAACAAGATGGGAGCTAGTACTGTGCCTTGTGGAACAGAGCTTTTCACCGTAGCTGCCTCGGACTTTACTCTGTTGACGACTACTCTCTGTGTTCTGTTAGTGAGGAAATTATAGAGCCATCGACCGACTTTTCCTGTTATTCCTTTAGCACGCATTTTGTGCGCTATTACGCCATGGTCACACTTGTCGAAGGCTTTTGCAAAGTCTGTATATAATACATCTGCATTCTTTTTGTCTTCTAGTGCATTTAGAACCTTGTCGTAGTGATCCAATAGTTGAGACAGACAGGAGCGACCTGTTCTAAACCCATGTTGCCCTGGGTTGTGTAACTGATGAGTTTCTAGATGGGTGGTGATCTTGCTTCTTAGGACCCTTTCAAAGATTTTTATGATATGGGATGTTAGTGCTATTGGTCTGTAGTTCTTTGCTATTGCTTTACTGCCCCCTTTGTGGAGTGGGGCTATGTCTGTTGTTTTTAGTAACTGAGGGACGACCCCCGTGTCCATGCTCCCTCTCCATAGGATGGAAAAGGCTCGTGATAGGGGCTTCTTGCAGTTCTTGATGAACACAGAGTTCCATGAGTCTGGCCCTGGGGCAGAGTGCATGGGCATGTCATTTATCGCCTGTTCGAAGTCATTTGGCGTCAGGATAACATCGGATAGGATTGTGTTAATCAAATTTTGTGGCTCTCTCATAAAAAATTCATTTTGATCTTCGACTCTCAGTCTGGTTAGTGGCTTGCTAAAAACTGAGTCATATTGGGACTTGAGTAGCTCACTCATTTCCTTGCTGTCACCTGTGTAGGACCCATCTTGTTTAAGTAGGGGCCCAATACTGGACGTTGTTCTCGATTTTGATTTGGCATAGAAGAAGAAATACTTTGCGTTTCTTTCGATTTCATTTATGGCTTTTAGTTCTTCCCGCGATTCCTGACTCCTAAAGGATTCTTTTAGCTTAAGTTCGATGCTTGCTATTTCTCTGACCAGTGTCTCCCTACGCATTTCAGATATATTGACCTCTTTTAGCCGCTCTGTTATTCTTTTCCGTCGCCTGTAAAGGGAGCGCCTGTCTCTTTCTATTTTACATCTACTCCTCCTTTTTCTTGTTGTTAGGTAAGACACATATGCAACAGTTAGACAACTTTATTCCGAAACGTTTCGCCTACACAGTAGGCTTCTTCAGTCGAATATAGAAAATAGGCAGGAACAGTAGAGATGTGAAGACGATGTAATCAGTCCATCACCCTTGTAGTCGTAGAATTTGAGGTTGTCAGTCCCTCGGCCTGGAGAAGTTCAGTTCCATAGTCAGGAACTATCTGAAGATCAGGCGACAGTGCGGAGACTTAAATACTGTCGGAATGAGAGGTGCAGAGTAGTAGTAGTAGTAGTAGTAGTAGTAGTAGTAGTGAGAATGTAACCACTGAAAGGTCATGTCCCTCTCAGATCCAACACTTCTCACTTGAAAAGCTTGTCCAAGGTGTTTTCTGTACCAAGATGCCATGTGTTGCAGTGTCTGACAAGATGAACATCAAAATGGTATACAATACCGACAGGTTGTTAGGTAAGACACATATGCAACAGTTAGACAACTTTATTCCGAAACGTTTCGCCTACACAGTAGGCTTCTTCAGTCGAATACAGAAAATAGGCAGGAACAGTAGAGATGTGAAGACGATGTAATCAGTCCATCACCCTTGTAGTCGTAGAATTTGAGGTTGTCAGTCCCTCGGCCTGGAGAAGTTCAGTTCCATAGTCAGGAACTATCTGAAGATCAGGCGACAGTGCAGAGACTTAAATACTGTCGGAATGAGAGGTGCAGAGTAGTAGTAGTAGTAGTAGTAGTAGTAGTAGTAGTAGTAGTGAGAATGTAACCACTGAAAGGTCATTCTCACTATTACTACTGCTACTACTACTACTACTACTCTGCACCTATCATTCCGACAGTATTTAAGTCTCCGCACTGTCGCCTGATCTTCAGATAGTTCCTGACTGTGGAACTGAACTTCTCCAGGCCGAGGGACTGACAACCTCAAATTCTACGACTACAAGGGTGATGGACTGATTACATCGTCTTCACATCTCTACTGTTCCTGCCTATTTTCTGTATTCGACTGAAGAAGCCTACTGTGTAGGCGAAACGTTTCGGAATAAAGTTGTCTAACTGTTGCATATGTGTCTTACCTAACAACCTGTCGGTATTGTATACCATTTTGATGTTCATCTTGTCAGACACTGCAACACATGGCATCTTGGTACAGAAAACACCTTGGACAAGCTTTTCAAGTGAGAAGTGTTGGATCTGAGAGGGACATGACCTTTCAGTGGTTACATTCTCACTACTACTACTACTACTACTACTACTACTACTACTCTGCACCTCTCATTCCGACAGTATTTAAGTCTCCGCACTGTCGCCTGATCTTCAGATAGTTCCTGACTATGGAACTGAACTTCTCCAGGCCGAGGGACTGACAACCTCAAATTCTACGACTACAAGGGTGATGGACTGATTACATCGTCTTCACATCTCTACTGTTCCTGCCTATTTTCTGTATTCGACTGAAGAAGCCTACTGTGTAGGCGAAACGTTTCGGAATAAAGTTGTCTAACTGTTGCATATGTGTCTTACCTAACAACCTGTCGGTATTGTATACCATTTTGATGTTCATCCTCCTTTTTCTTAGAGGAATAAGCCTTGTGCATACATCGAGTGCCACCGAGTTAATCTGTACTAGGCATAAGTTGGGGTCTGTGTTGCTTAGTGTATCTTCCCAGCTTATATCGGTTAGGACTTGGTTTACTTGGTCCCACTTTATGTTTTTGTTATTGAAGTTGAATTTGGTGAATGCTCCCTCATGACTAGTCTCATTTTGTCGGTCTGGGGCTAAACGCATACATGTCTGAACCTCAATTATGTTGTGATCTGAGTATATTGTTTTTGATATGGTGACATTTCTTATCAGATCATCATTGTTATTGAAGATGAGGTCTAGTGTATTCTCCAGTCTAGTAGGCTCTATTATTTGCTGGTTTAAATTGAATTTTGTGCAGAGATTTAAAAGCTCGTGCGAGTGTGAGTTTTCATCAGAGCTGCCTCCTGGTGTTATTACTGCAACAATATTATTTGCTATATTCCTCCATTTTAGGTGCCTTAAGTTGAAATCCCCCAGGAGCAAGATGTTGGGTGCAGGAGCTGGAAGATTTTCCAGACAGTGGTCAATTTTTAACAGCTGTTCCTGGAATTGCTGGGATGTTGCATCCGGAGGCTTGTAGACTACCACAATGACTAGGTTTTGGTTCTCGACCTTTACTGCTAAAACTTCCACTACATCATTTGAGGCATTAAGCAGTTCTGTGCAAACAAGTGACTCTGCAATGTACAGGCCAACCCCCCCCCCCCCTTTTGCCTGTTCACTCTCTCACATCTGTATAGGTTGTAACCTGGGATCCATATTTCGTTGTCCAAGTGATCCTTTAAGTGGGTCTCAGTGAAAGCCACGAACATTGCCTTTGCCTCTGCCAGCAGTCCACGGATGAAAGGTATTTTGTTGTTTGTTGGTGGCTTTAGACCCTGTATATTTGCAAAGAAGAATGTTATCGGACTGGTAGTATTGTTGTTACTGGGGGGGGGGGTTCCGGCATTAGTATCTGTATCTGTTGGTTTGGAGTGGAGGCCATCGACTGTGGTTCCACTCCAGGAATGACTGGATTTGGTGTACGATTTCTGCCATTTCCTGCCAGTTTTTTTTCCTTCCTGGCACTAAAAAACCTCTCCCTCTTGAGTGGCTGTGGCTACCCAGGTTTTCCCATGGCCTGGATGTTTTGTATCTTTTTGTCCCCTTTAGATGGTATGCCTGGCAATTTAAGTTATAGCACAGTCTTTCCTGTACTGAAGAGGTACACATTTCAGGGTGAAAAAGCTTACAGGAAGGGAGTTTGCATTTTCCTGTTGTCATATGGGCATGGCATTTTCTAGGGTGGTCATAGTTGCATGTCCCATCTGTTTTTCCAGATTTCCCATGCCAGCAGATACCAAGTGCATAGTATGTGCACAGGCTTGGTTTCCGCTTGCCTTGGGTTTCTGTGACTGTATTCCCTGTTGGTGCATGTTTCCCTGTCTTACTTCTATCATCCCTAGCACCAACAATGGAGCTCCCACCAGTTGTTTTTGGTAATTTATCCTCAGTATTGCTATTGGAGTCCTCTTGTTTGCTATTTCCTTCGGTATTTCTAGTTTCCAATATTGGTTTTATCTTATCTTCGACTACACTTGTTTCCCTACTATGGCTCCTGTCCCCTATGAGGTCATTTATATGTATTGCTTCCTGCGTATAATTCCCGACTACCTGGACAAAATCTCCAGCTTCACCATTACTGTCTTACTGTCTCCCAGGACAGCACCTCCAGCTTCACCAATACTGTCTCCCAGGACAGTATCTCCAGCTTCACCATTACTGTCTCCCAGGACAGTATCTCCAGCTTCACCATTTCTGTCTCCCAGGACAGCACCTCCAGCTTCACCATTTCTGTCTCCCAGGACAGCACCTCCAGCTTCACCATTACTGTCTCCCAGGACAGCACTATCAGCCCCACATTTACTGACTACCAGGACATCACCTCCAGCCTTACAGTTTGTGACTACATGGCCAGTATCAAGGGCAGTACCAATCATCCCAGATTTTTTATGTTCCCATCTGTTGTAGAAAGCTTCCAGGTTTTCTATGAAAGCAGCTTTGATGTTGTCCTCTTTTAATACCCTTGTGATTTTAGTCGACAGATTTTCCTCATTTGGGCATACCCAAAAACACTTCTCTGTTTTAATACTGCTTGTAGCTAGTTCTGGGATATCTGCACAAGGGGCGTGACACCAATTTCCACAAAAATGACAATTTATCCATGTGGAAGCCCGTTTGTTTGACTGACCACAGACTACACACAGCTTCATAATGATTTGAATGGTTGATTTACTGCAATTCTACTAGCAACCTCTTGAATAT
This sequence comes from Cherax quadricarinatus, assembly GCF_038502225.1. NCBI lineage: Eukaryota > Metazoa > Arthropoda > Malacostraca > Decapoda > Parastacidae > Cherax > Cherax quadricarinatus. Next base: position 20,615,525 of record NC_091369.1, on the reverse strand, counting down.
TCTATTAATAACCTCCTTAAATGAAGCTCTAGCTATTTGTATTTCTGTTTCTAACTGTTTTTGTATATTGGACAGCTTACCGTCACACGAAACCGTTTGAAACCAGTCCCGGGTTCGGACCAGTCAAGGGTTCGGACCAGTCAAGGGTTCGGACCAGTCGATCTGATCTGATCAGTGGGTCACTTATTTAAACATACTGGTCGGTGATTTGAGCTAACACATGAAGGATCTACTGGAAATTATCTACCCGAGTAATATGTGATTTGACTGATACAAAAGTATAACTTGCGTGTTGAAGAAATCGGTGACTGCTGGCACTCCTACAATGGCGAACGGTCGACCTCCACCCTCGTTTATCAATCGCTGTATCTAGCTTTTCTATTTTTTTTTTTCCATCTCCACCACAATAAATGCTATATTATCACTATAGTTGACTGGTGCAAATTTTGGAGGAAGGACGCTTTTTCTGTAGTAATAATTGCTTCTCGTTGTGTATATTGCGACCGCTGGTAACTACAGGTTATATGAAATTCACAGTAACGTCTGGTATTTCAAGAAAAAAGAAACTAATGAAAGTCACTCCACTCCACTAAGTACCATTATAATACTGGTTAGTTGCTACTACAACACTGTATTCTGCTATTCACTGGTATCACTAGATTATATGCGAGTACACTAGCAGGCCAGGAAGATTATTAAAACAGCTGACCTGAGGTAAGTTTCTGGCGACTTCTGGCACCTGCCTCTATAGGCTTATCACTTCATTTACAAATTCACCTGTTTTCAAATGACACTTTAGCCTTTATCATCAATATACTAGGGAGCCACTGTAGTATACACTATACACTATGTATACTCAATGTTATCAGGGAGACTTTCCTTCCTTTGACACGAAAAGTTCAATTATTATTTTTTTCACCCGGGACACAGGCCTATGATTCCCCTCTGGCAGTAAACTCTGGTAGGTAGTGCACACTAATTCTCCTTTTTTGACTCAGTATATAATGTTTTCCGCCCAAGATTGGTTCCAGGCGCTAGAGGGATGTATCGTATAGGATTGATGACACCAATTAAAGTTCTAGCACGTAAGAGCGACCGTGAAAACACGAGATAACCCGGAGCACAACGAGGCACGCTGACACCCTGACACTCCTGACACACAATACATACATAGTTAATATGGGCTGGAGGGATTAAGTTACTTTACTGAATTTGACATAGCAAGTAACAAAAGGTATTTGGGCATAAAATTACGTTAATTTAATGTAACTGATAATTATTAAGGACGTGACAGAGCGTCAGCAGTTACATTACAATGACCACTTATGTGTTTTATACTAATAGAATAAGGTTGGATTCTGAGGGCCCACCTCATGATCCTAGCATTCTTAGTCTTCATGGTGTTTATATAAGTGAGTGGATTGTGGTCAGAAAAAACGTTAATTTTAAATGGGGAAGTGCCCAAATACACATAAAAATGTTTCAAGGACACCACAAGAGCTAGAGCCTCTTTCTCAATAGTGGCATAATTTTTCTGGTGTCGTTTAAGCTTAGATGAATAGTAACATATAGGATGGAGAATATCAGTGGATGTCGACTGTTGGAGCAGCACAGCACCCACTGCATAAACACTCGCATCTATATGTAAAAAGAAGGGAAGATTAAAATTAGGACTTTTCAACACAGGAGCAGAGGATAGCAAGCGCTTCAACCTTTTGAACGAGCCTGAACAATCTCTAGTCCAGGTGAACTGAACTTTACAACTAGTAAGCTCAGTGAGAGGAGCTGCAATCTGAGAAAAGTTTGGACAGAACCTGCAATAATATCCTGCCATACCCAGGAATTTTTGTACTCCTTTCCTATCCTGTGGCACTGGAAATTCAGAAATTGCACAAAAATTAGCCTCAATAGGAGCAACCTCACCTTGGCCGATACAAAAGCCTAGATAGGTAATCTTGGCTTGACCAAAACTACATTTAGCTAAGTTAACAGTGAAGTTGTAGTGCGACAGTCTCTCAAACAATGCTCTGAGACGCGTCAAGTGCTGTTCCCACTCGTCACTGTACACCACTAAGTCGTCAAGGTACGCTTCTACTCCTTCTAAGTTGTGGGTCAACTCGTTCATTATACGTTGGAATGAAGAAGCCGCGTTACATAGGCCGTAGGGGGTGACGAGGTAGTTAAACAATCCATCTTGAACAGTAAAAGCAGATATTTCTTGAGCACGTTCAGTAAGCGGGACTTGATAATAGCCTCATAAGAGATCTAAACGGCTGACAAACTGGGCTCCTGACACATGGTCAATAAGGTCGTCAATGCGAGGTAGAGGATAACCATCAGGCAAGGTGACAGAGTTCACTTTCCTGTAATCAGTGCACATCCTGAAACTACCGACAGGTTTAGGCACTAAAATACAGGGAGATGCCCATGGACTTTTACTGCGTTCAATAAGTCCATGAGATAACAGAAAATCAACCTCTTCTCTCAATGCTTTATGCTTCGTTGGACTCATTCTATATGGTGATTGCTTAATGGGTGATGCTCCCTGTACATCAACGTCATGTACACCCAGAGTACAACGTTTAGGAACATCACCGAATAATTCAGGGAAATGCAAAATCATGTTTTTAATATCACCAGCTTTATCAATCCCAAGGTTACTAAGAAAATCGTCTAGTGACTGTAGAGTCACTGAATTTTCTAAACGAACCTCTATACCTCTAGAGATGTCAGGTAGACTGACGTTTTCTTCTTCTGTCCTAGGAAGAATAGAAGTAGTAGGTAGAGGACTAGCATAGTATGCCTTGAGCTGGTTAACATGGTACACATGATTAGATTTCTTTTTCCCAGGCGTACGTACCAAATAATTTACGTCGCTAAGCTTTTTCACTACTTCCAGGGGACCATCATACCTGGCTTGTAGAGCATGACCTGGTACTAATTTCCGAGCCATCACCTTATCTCCTGCTTTAAAAGAACGAGAGACAGCACGCTTGTCATAATGTTGCTTCATTCTAGCTTGGGCTGAAACTAGGTTTTTCGAAGCTAGCTCTCTAGCGGCTGTCAAATGTTGCTGCATTAATGAAGGTGAAGTACTCAATGATGGATTTGATTTTCCTGTCCACACGTCTTTTAACACTGCGAGAGGACCACGCAATTGGTGTCCGAATATTAGTTCAAACAGACTAAACCCGAGACTTTCTTGCTCACTTTCTCTCAAAGTGAACAGAAGAAAAGGTATACCCTCATCCAAGTCTCTAGAAAAATGTTCACAATAAGCTCTCATCATGGACTTCAGTGTCTGATGAAATCTCTCTAGAGCCCCTTGTGACTGTGGATGATAACTGGTTGAAAGTACAGACTTTATTCCTAGGTGGGATAATGCTTCTCGAAAGATCTTAGAAGTGAAATTAGATCCCTGATCTGATTGTATCTCTCGTGGCAATCCAACCTGGGAGAAAAATTTCATCAGTGCTCTCACAATAGCACGAGCATTAATTTTTCTCATAGAAATAGCTTCGGGATAGCGTGTTGCAGCATTCATAATAGTAAATAAGTATTGGTTTCCTAGTTTGGTTCTAGGCAAAGGACCAACATAATCAATAATAAGACGTGAGAATGGTTCACCATGCACGGTGATAGGAATGAGAGGCGCAGGTGGAGGTGTGTGCGCTGGCTTGCCTGTCACTTGACACATGTGGCAACGTCACACATGATCAGCTACTGTTTCCTTCATCTTTGGCCAAGTGAAATGTTTTGCCAGTTTACCGAGTGTCTTCTTGACACCCAAATGTCCTCCTATGGGACTATTGTGAGCAAAATCAATGGCTTGTTCACGAAATATATCTGGTAACACTACGAAATGCTTGACTGTGGTGGAAACACTATCAGCTGACAGCTTACATGTATTTTTCTCCATCAGTACACCGTTACTATAATAGTAACAATTATCGAGATCCTTTGCTTCACTCTCAGTAACTGCTATATCTCTCAGTCTTTCCAGTGACTGATCAACAAACTGATCCTTGATTAAATCATCATGAGTTAGAAATTTAACGTCAGTTGTGTCCTGACTAGGTTAATGACCAGGGGGAGTCAGTGTTAGTGACCCTGGGCGCAGAGCGTCACTAAACAACATATTCAACCCCAAATCATTGTCATCCACTCACTCAACAGGAGACAAGGATGGTTGCTGAATCTTTGACATAGCTCTAGTAATTGCGCTGAGAGGAAATAAAATAGGTTTCTCTCTACAAGCTTCAATCGCATAATTATCATCAGTGTTATTATCAATCACAAGTGGTTCTTTACATATACCAGCATGAAGGATATCGTTCCCTATCAACAAGTCCACTGACCTGATGGGAAATACACCACTGGTGTTGTTGGGGATAGCCAGGTTAGATACATGGATAGGGCATTCTGCTTGAAGGACAGGAGTAGGAGACAAAGGGTATGCTTTCCTGGGGCTGGGATGGAGGACATTGTTAGCCGGCTTGACAACATCATGAACGGCAATGGGATCAATCCTATTATTTGCCTCAGTGCTGGAGGCAATGATGTAGGCAAGGATAGAAGTGAGGATTTAGTTAGAAAGTTCAGGACAGCTTTAGACATAATTAGGAAGAAGGGGGGGCGCCCTGTTATATGTGGCATTTTGCTAAGAAGAGGTGTTGGTAATGAATGGTTGTCCAGAGCAATTGGTATTAATTGTTGGCTGGATAAACACTGTAAGGATAATACAGTACCATTCATTGACAACTGGGACAACTTCTATGGCCGAAATGACATGTATTCCAGGGATGGGGTTCACTTATCCAGGGCAGGTGTGGGTTTTCTTGCTAGCTCAGTTGAGGGGGTTGTTAGGACTTTAAACTAGGATTAGTTAGAGGTATTGGTTTAGAAATTATAAATAATGAGTATGGATATATTGACTTATGCTCTGATATTAAGAATCTTAATAGTAACTGTCATGTATTAACTCTGGGTAATGATAATTTCAGAAATTGTGTTAAAACAAAGATGACTAGGAAAAATGAGCAGAAGAAAAAACATATGATGGTGTTTTATGTAACAGTCGAAGTGCAAGAAATAAAATTAATGAACTACGTTTGGTAGCATGTGCTGGGAACTTTGATATCATTGCATTAACTGAAACGTGGTATGATTTAAAGAGTCGGGATGTGACTGCTGAGTGTAATATTGAGGGATTTAAGTTGTTCAATGTGGATAGATGTAATGGGAAGGGGGGAGGAGTTGCATTGTATGTTCGAGAAAATATTAATTGTTGCATAAAAACAGGTATAAAAAATAGATGGAGCAGTAACAGAGTTTGTTTGGGTAGAGTTCATGGATGGTCAAGAAAAACTAATTCTAGGTGTAATATACCGACCTCCAGGCTTGGATCACAATAGAGGGAGACTTCTTTGGGACGAAATTGTTAGGGCTTCTGGACACAGTAACATAGTCATAGTAGGGGACTTTAACTTTAGTCAAATTGACTGGAATTCTTTGACAGGTAATCTAGAGTCCAGTGACTTTTTGGAAACAGTTCAGGACTGTTTTCTGAAACAGAGCGTAACTGAGCCTACCAGGGGTAATAATTTGCTAGACCTAGTCTTGTCAAATAAGGAAACACTTGTGAATAATCTGGAGATCACTGAAGAGCTTGGCGCAAGTGATCACAAATCCATCACTTTTAGCATTAATTGGGAATGCAAGAATAATGATAATACAGTAAAAATCTCTGATTTTCGTTCTGCCGATTATAATGGACTTAGGGAACATCTGTCTAATCTTGATTGGGGTTATCTACCTAATGATTTTATTGACGATAATCATACTTATCAATATGAAGGGATCTGCTTTTATGATTGCTTTCTTAATAATGTACACAGTGCCCAGAGTATATACATTCCTAAGAGAGAAATTAGGTCTAATAATAACGATCCCAAATGGGTTAACAGGAGGCTAAAGCATCTATTAGAGGAGAAAAGGGGAATTTATAGGCGCATCAGAAGAGGAGAGGTTAACCTTACTGACCAATATGTTCAGCTTAAAAGAGAAGTAAAAAAGGCGATTAGAAAGGCTAAACGTGACTATGAAATTAGAGTTGCTAATGAATCAAAGACTAATCCAAAGGGGTTCTCTCAAGTGTATAGGACGAAGGTGAAGGAAAAAGTAGGACCTCTGAAAACTGGGAATGGACGGCTGACAGATAATGAACTGGAAATGTGTTCCTTATTTAATGACTATTTTTTGTCAGTTTTTACACAGGAAGATGTAAATGAGATTCCAGTAATTAACAATTATTTAGTTCCTGATGAATTTAAGTTAACTAATATTACTGTCACGAGGGACATGGTTATTAAACAGATAGACAAACTGAAACAAAATAAGTCCCCGGAACCCGATGAGTTGTTTTCAAGGGTACTTAAGGAATGCAAGATAAAGCTTAGTCAGCCATTAACGAGTGTATTCAATGCGTCCATCCTTACCAGTGTTGTGCCAGAGTTGTGGAAGATGGCTAATGTGGTTCTTATATTCAAATCAGGGGATAGGTCCACTCCTTCAAATTACCGTCCAATAAGCCTGACATCTATAGTGGGCAAGTTATTAGAATCAATTATAGCTGACATTATCAGAAGTCACCTTGAAGAGCATAACTTGATAAATGAATCTCAGCATGGATTCACGAGAGGTCGTTCCTGCCTGACAAACTTGCTGACGTTCTTCAATAGAACATTTGAGGCAGTTGACAGTGATAAGGAATATGATATTGTTTATTTGGATTTTAGTAAAGCCTTTGACAGAGTACCTCACAAGAGACTCTTAAGAAAAGTGGCAGCTCATGGTATAGGAGGTAAAGTTCTAGCATGGATTGAAGCATGGCTTACCAATAGAAAGCAGAGAGTTACTATTAATGGAGTGAAATCTGAATGGGGATTAGTCACTAGTGGCATTCCACAAGGATCAGTTTTAGGCCCTCTCCTGTTCATAATTTATATTAGTGACCTTGATGAAGGGATTACTAGTGACATGAGTAAGTTTGCTGATGATACAAAGATAGGCCGTATAATTCACTCTGGGGAGGACGTCAATGAACTCCAGGATGATTTGAACAAATTAATGTCTTGGTCTGAAAAATGGCAGATGAAGTTTAATGTGGATAAGTGTAAGGCACTTGCCCATGGTAATGAAAATAGCCCTCGAAGCTATAATCTAGGTGAAGTAGAGCTTGGTCATACAGAATGTGAAAAAGACTTGGGAGTCATGGTAAGCAGAAATCTAAAGCCAAGACAGCAGTGCCTTAGTGTGTGCAACAGGGCCAACAGATTACTGGGATTTATCTCAAGAAGTATAAGTAACAGAAGTCCAAAAGTTATTTTACAGCTCTATACATCACTAGTGAGGCCTCATTTAGATTATGCTGCTCAGTTTTGGTCCCCTTACTACAGGATGGACATAGACTCATTAGAGAACATACAGAGAAGAATGACTAAAATGATTTACTGTGTAAGGAACTTCCCGTATGAAGATAGACTTAAAGCCTTAAATCTCCACTCTCTGGAGAGGCGTAGAATGAGGGGAGATATCATTGAAGTGTATAAGTGGATGACGGGCATAAACAAGGGAGACATTAATAAAGTACTGAGGGTGTCGAACCAGGTAAGAACCAGGAATAATGGATTTAAGTTGGATAAATTTAGATTTAGAAAGGACATAGGTAAGTACTGGTTTTCTAACAGAGTTGTAGATCCGTGGAACAATCTTCCCAGTGGGGTGACAGAGGCTAGGACCTTGGGTAGCTTTAAGAAGAGACTGGACAAATATATGAGTGGGAGGGGCTGGGTTTGATTGGTGTCATAGGGTACGGGAGTTATTTCTTGGGTAGCTTTAGGTAGATGTCGTTTTGATAAGGACCTGCCTCGTATGGGCCAGTAGGCCTTCTGCAGTGTTCCTACATTCTTATGTTCTTATGTTCTCATATACCCACTGAAATATAACCAGTATAATAGCTTGTTTCAATATAAACTTTGTGCAGAGGCACTTTTATAACAGCCCCTACATAGGCTTCTAACAATACATCTATCTTGCAATAGGTATCGTCAGTTATGGGCAGTACATCTTCTCTTAATAACGTGAGATAACTGCCAGTGTCTCTGAAAGAAATTATCTCAGTTAGATGTGATTCGTCAAATCCTACTTTATCTCTTGAAAACTAAGGACTCATCGCTGAACGAATCTTTTCGTCAGATACTCTTTCTGACGCTAGTCATCTATCCTGAGTAACATTATCTAAAACAGTAGGATCAGATGAATTGCTAGGATTTTGGTGCCTTTGTTGCTTGGAAGAGGATACGACTTGAGTGGGGGCGCCAGCCGCACGACTGCATCTCGTATCTCTTTCTAACTTACAGCAATACTCTCTAGCATGTCCTTTTCTGTTACAATAGGTACATTTAACTTTCTTCTTCTTGATACCAGATTTCTGTCTAGCCACAGAGACAGATTCAGGATTGTGAGTTTTCCTGGTAAAGGTACGAGAAGTTACTTTGAAGTTAGAAGGTACTTGGCAAATGGTAAAGCAGCCGTACAAGTTTGAGCTCTTCCCGTCAAAGCAGTATGCAACAATGTTGCCCAGTGCTTACGTGGCCTATTCGTAACACGTGCCTGGTTCTCAAACACATCAAAATATGTGTCTAAGTCACTTTCAAAAAACTTAGGAACCATGGATACAGCTTTCTGCACATTAAATGTGTCTTGTGATCTATCAGTCTGTTGTCTTAACAGACGAACATTTTCTCTTTGGAAATCTTCTTTGTTCAATTTCCTCTGTGCCTCTATTTGTGCAGTCTGCAACATAAGGAGGCGTTCAAACCTCTCAAACTGTTCCTGAGAGATAGGACCAGTGGGTAATGGAGGAGTAGGGAAATTAACATTGTCTGGACGGTCCTTAGGTCGGACACTTCGTCCAACCGTCTCAAGAGAGTCTAGATCTGGTCTAGGATAAGTAGATACAGGTGTATCATACACTGTACTAGTATTAGGCAGAGTCATCCAACCAGCTACACTCTGTACTATAGTGTCAGTGAGGCAGGAAGGTGTGAGCGAGAACTGAGCTACACTAGGCTCAGACACGAGGCTCACTTCTGCCTTAGTTGCTCCTTCTTCTAAGTAATCAAATAGGATCATACTTCCCAATTGTGACACTAGGCTTTCTGAGTCTGAATCATAATCAGACATTTCTCTATGAGCAGGAAACAATATATCTTTAATTAATGCTCTGACAGTTTCAGCTGTGTAATTCCTGTTATACGTCACACCGAGATACTTGGCTACTTGCCAACAAGTCTGAAGTTTTAATGTACTTAATTCAGACAAAGTCAGAGTATCAATTAACTGTTTCACTTTGGCATACATCACAAAAATAATTGTACTACGAGAGAGTGATTATGGGAAACTATAATCCTAATAGGAATTTTAGTGTTGGTTGTCTTAGAGCTAGAGCTCATAAACAGTATTTCCATCTCCTTGGATCAAGAGACTCAGTCAGGTACATACATCCACCTGGTATGTTGTACAAGACTAAACTCAGTCTTCAGATTAGGAAAGTACTCAAAGTGTTTGATCATAGATTCACTACTATGTCAAACTGGACAATTTCTCCAACACTTTGGATCAAGAGCCTCCCAGACAGTTTCTCCAACACCTTGGATCAAGTGCCTCCCGGACAGGCCCCCATTTGTTACAAAAAACGCGATTCTAAAAGCTTAGAGATCTCCAGTGAATACTAGAAAGGACTGCCCTTCCAGCATCCAGCCTGTTACTGGGTTTTTGTAACAAGTAGTCAGTATCCTTGTCCAATTATCCATTAATATTCAGTATTATTCAATAGTGCTTCAGTATTACAACTGGTAGGCTACTAACTAGAGAAATTAAAATTTAATAAATTTATTAAGTCTAGAGGTATATTATCAAATTAAATTAATCAGAGCAATGAAAATAAAATCAATCTCTCGAGTTCAATATTATTGTGCTGAAAGCACATATCACATTTATAATTCTTAAGTACCGTCTGGTACATTAACATTTAATAAGATATTACAAATATGTACAAGTATGTTTGTGTATGCGTGTAAGTGCTCTAAGTAGTTCACTATGTCTCACGACTCGACTAAACTTAAACAAGTGACTGACAAAGTCCTCACATAAACTAACTTCTTGACCGACTAGCAACCAGAACAGTCTGCTTGAACAATGAAAAGAATGCTAAGCCCAATAGCCATATAACAAGCGACTGCGACACAATCAGGATCAAGGAGATAATATAACGACACTAAGTAGGGACCACCAGCAGATCCTCAATAAAAGTTACAAAACTCCCATACTACTGAATCCAAGTTCAGCATAGGAAAAGCCCTGACTGTGACAATACACAGAAACCAGTACAAAATTAGGTCAGAAGCTATAGCTAAGGACCTGAGATGCTCAGTGTCTATGTGACACACAACCTCAGTGCAACGTCGAAAATCACTAAGTCTATACAATGTTCTGTGAACAGAGTTCTACAGAACTAACAAGAATAATGAGACAGACAATCTGTCCAACCACCAAGCGAGTCTAGAGCAGACTGAATACTTCACGAGAGGTGAGGACACACCTCCCCCTCGATCACGTAATAGATACGTGGACAACTGCAGCTCAGAAGCCGGCAGTCTAACGAGCTACAAGCGATAATTACAGTAGTTTGACAATCAAGACTTGAACTGAGCACATGTTATGTACATCCTAACAACATAAGTCAAATAAGAATATAACAGTCAAATAATAATATAAAGTCATACATTTACGATTTAGCTATTATCGCAAATATAAGCAATATAAAATTAAATGAAAAGGTAATATACATTATATATATACATAATAATCATTGTAACCCATTCAGGGGTTGCAACACCCGCCCAACACGACAGACGGTCGCACTAGGAGTTGCATTAATGTCTTTCACATTATTACTGATTACTCATATCAATACAATTTAATATAAACATTAATCAAAGTCTCTCTTGTGCCAAGCACCTCTACAATTTCACAGCGTCCGTCACTAGGATATGCCCCTAGTACTAGGGCAGTACACAGTATCGTATCTCTGCATACTCATGGTTATATACATCAGTGTAGAGACAGGATAGCGCTGACAAGAAGGGCACGTTGAGGCTCGATCATAGTAGAGGAGACTGCATTCCACTCTTAATTAAGTAGTGGTTGTGGAATGCGAGGCAGTATGAACATCTGAGTATGAAACAGCTTAAGGTGTGTAGTGAGGGGGGGGCCTGCAGCAGGACAGTGTTGCGTCATGCAGTACATCACCCAAATCACACTACCCACTCAACACTCAGCTTATGTCTCCTCTTCATACACAACAATACTGTGAATATATAAATATAATAATTAGACATGACATGAGTATACATAGTTAATATGGGCTGGAGGGATTAAGTTACTTTACTGAATTTGACATAGCAAGTAACAAAAGGTATTTGGGCATAAAATTACGTTAATTTAATGTAACCGATAATTATTAACGACGTGACAGAGCATCAGCAATTACATTACAATGACCACTTATGTGTTTTATACTAATAGAATAAGGTTGGATTCTGAGGGCCCACCTCATGATCCCAGCATTCTTACTCTTCATGGTGTTTATATAAGTGAGTGGATTGTGGTCAGAAAAAACGTTAATTTTAAATGGGGAAGTGCCCAAATACATGTCAAAATGTTCCAAGGACACCACAAGAGCTAGAGCCTCTTTCTCAATAGTGGCATAATTTTTCTGGTGTCGTTTAAGCTTAGGATGGAGAATATCAGTGGATGTTGACTGTTGGAGCAGCACAGCACCCACTGCATAACCACTCGCATCTATATGTAAAAAGAAGGGAAGATTAAAATTAGGACTTTTCAACACAGGAGCAGAGGATAGCAAGCGCTTCAACCTTTTGAACGAGTCTGAACAATCTCTAGTCCAGGTGAACTGAACTTTGCTACTAGTAAGCTCAGTGAGAGGAGCTGCAATCTGAGAAAAGTTTGGACAGAACCTGCAATAATATCCTGCCATACCCAGGAATCTTTGTACTCCTTTCCTATCCTGTGGCACTGGAAATTCAGAAATTGCACAAACCTTAGCCTCAATAGGAGCAACCTCACCTTGGCCGATACAAAAGCCTAGATAGGTAATCTTGGCTTGACCAAAACTACATTTAGCTAAGTTAACAGTGAAGTTGTAGTGCGCCAGTCTCTCAGACGCGTCAAGTGCTGTTCCCACTCGTCACTGTACACCACTTAGTCGTCAAGGTAGGCTTCTACTCCTTCTAAGTTGTGGGTCAACTCGTTCATTATATGTTGGAATGAAGAAGCCGCGTTACATAGGCCGTAGGGGGTGACGAGGTAGTTAAACAATCCATCTTGAAAAGTAAAAGCAGATATTTCTAGAGCACGTTCAGTAAGCGGGACTTGATAATAGCCTCGTAAGAGATCTAAACGGCTGACAAACTGGGCTCCTGACACACGGTCAATAAGGTCGTCAATGCGAGGTAGAGGATAACCATCAGGCAAGGTGACAGAGTTCACTTTCCTGTAATCAGTGCACATCCTGAAACTACCGTCAGGTTTAGGCACTAAAATACAGGGAGATGCCCATGGACTTTTACTGCGTTCAATAAGTCCGTGAGATAACAGAAAATCAACCTCTTCTCTCAATGCTTTATGCTTCGTTGGACTCATTCTATATGGTGATTGCTTAATGGGTGATGCTCCCTGTACATCAACGTCATGTACACCCAGAGTACAACGTTTAGGAACATCACCGAACAATTCAGGGAAATGCAAAATCATGTTTTTAATATCACCAGCATTATCAATCCCAAGGTTACTAAGAAACTCGTCTAGTGACTGTAGTCACTGAATTTTCTAAACGAACCTCTATACCTCTAGAGATGTCAGGTCGACTGATGTTTTCTTCCTCTGTCCTAGGAAGAATAGAAGTAGTAGGTAGAGGACTAGCATAGTATGCCTTGAGCTGGTTAACATGGTACATATGATTAAATTTCTTTTTCCCAGGCGTACGTACCAAATAATTTACGTCGCTAAGCTATTTCACTACTTCCAGGGGACCATCATACCTGGCTTGTAGAGCATGACCTGGTACTAATTTCCGAGCCATCACCTTATCTCCTGCTTTAAAAGAACGAGAGACAGCACGCTTGTCATAATGTTGCTTCATTCTAGCTTGGGCTGAAACTAGGTTTTTCGAAGCTAGCTCTCTAGCGGCTGTCAAATGTTGCTGCATTAATGAAGGTGAAGTACTCAATGATGGATTTGATTTTCCTGTCCACACGTCTTTTAACACTGCGAGAGGACCACGCACTTGGTGTCCGAATATTAGTTCAAACGGACTAAACCCGAGACTTTCTTGCTCACTTTCTCTCATAGCGAACAGAAGGAAAGGTATACCCTCATCCTAGTCTCTAGAAAAATGTTCACAATAAGCTCTCATCATGGACTTCAGTGTCTGATGAAATCTCTCTAGAGCCCCTTGTGACTGTGGATGATAACTGGTTGAAAGTACAGACTTTATTCCTAGGTGGGATAATGCTTCTCGAAAGATCTTAGAAGTGAAATTAGATCCCTGATCTGATTGTATCTCTCGTGGCAATCCAACCTGGGAGAAAAATTTCATCAGCGCTCTCACAATAGCACGAGCATTAATTTTTCTCATAGGAATAGCTTTGGGATAGCGTGTTGCAGCATCCATAATAGTAAATAAGTATTGGTTTCCTAGTTTGGTTCTAGGCAAAGGACCAACACGATCAATAATAAGACGTGAGAATGGTTCACCATGCACTGTGATAGGAATGAGAGATGCAGGTGGAGGTGTGTGCGCTGGCTTGCCTGTCACTTGACACACGTGGCAACGTCGTACATGATCAGCAACTGTTTCCTTCATCTTTGGCCAAGTAAAATGTTTTGCCAGTTTACCGAGTGTCTTCTTGACACCCAAATGTCCTCCTATGGGACTATTGTGAGCAAAATCAATGGCTTGTTCACGAAATGTAACTGATAACACTACGAAATGTTTGACTGTGGTGGAAACACTATCAGCTGACAACTTACATGTATTTTTCTCCATCAGTATACCGTTACTATAATAGTAACAATTATCGAGATCCTTTGCTTCACTCTCAGTAACTGCTATATCTCTCAGTCTTTCCAGTGACTGATCAACAAACTGATCCTTGATTAAATCATCATGAGTTAGAAATTTAACGTCAGTTGTGTCCTGACTAGGTTGATGACCAGGGGGAGTCAGTGTTAATGACCCTGGGCGCAGAGCGTCACTAAACAACATATTCATCCCCAAATCATTGTCATCCACTAACTCAACAGGAGACAAGGATGGTTGTTGAATCTTTGACATAGCTCTAGTAATTGCGCTGAGAGGAAATAAAATAGGTTTCTCTCTACAAGCTTCAATGGCATAATTATCATCTGTTTTATTATCAATCACAAGTGGTTCTTTACATATACCAGCATGAAGGATATTGTTCCCTATCAACAAGTCCACTGACCTGCTGGGAAATACACCACTGGATATACCCACTGAAATATAACCAGTATAATAGCTTGTTTCAATATAAACTTTGTGCAGAGGCACTTTTATACCAGCCCGCCCATAGGCTTCTAACAATACATCTATCTTGCAATAGGTATCGTCAGTTATGGGCAGTACATCTTCTCTTAATAACGTGAGATAACTGCCAGTGTCTCTGAAAGAAATTATCTCAGTTAGATGTGATTTGTCAAATCCTACTTTATCTCTCGAAAAGTAAGGACTCATCGCTGAATGAATCTTTTCGTCAGATACTCTTTCTGACGCTAGTCATCTATCCTGAGTAACATTATCTAAAACAGTAGGATCAGAGGAATTGCTAGGATTTTGGTGCCTTTGTTGCTCAGAAGAGGACACGACTTGAGTGGGGGCACCAGCCGCACGACTGCATCTCGTATCTCTTTCTAACTTATAGCAATACTCTCTAGCATGTCCTTTTCTGTTACAATAGGTACATTTAACTTTCTTCTTCTCGATACCAGATTTCTGTCTAGCCACAGAGATAGATTCAGGATTGTGAGTTTTCCTGGTAAAGGTATGAGAAGTTACTTTGAAGTTAGAAGGTACTTGGCAAATGGCAAAGCTGCCGTACAAGTTTGAGCTCTTCCCGTCAAAGCAGTATGCAACAATGTTGCCCAGTGCTTACGTGGCCAATTCATAGCACGTGCCTGGTTCTCAAACACATCAAAATATGTGTCTAAGACACTTTCAAAAAACTTAGGAACCATGGATGCAGCTTTCTGCACATTAAATGTGTCTTGTGATCTATCAGTCTGTTGTCTTAACAGACGAACATTTTCTCTTTGGAAATCTTCTTCGTTCAGTTTCCTCTGTGCCTCTATTTGTGCAGTCTCAAACATAAGGAGGCGTTCAAACCTCTCAAACTATTCCTGAGAGATAGGACCAGTGGGTAATGGAGGAGTAGGGAAATTAACATGGTCTGGACGGTCCTTAGGTCGGACACTTCGTCCAGTCGTCTCTAGAGAGTCTAGATCTGGTCTAGGATAAGTAGATACAGGTGTATCAAACACTGTACTAGTATTAGGCTGAGTCATCCAACCAGCTACACTCTGTACTATAGTGTCAGTGAGGCGGGAAGGTGTGAGCGAGAACTGAGCTACACTAGGCTCAGACACGAGGCTCACTTCTGCCTTAGTTGCTCCTTCTTCTAAGTAATCAAATAGGATCATACTTCCCAATCATGACACTAGGCTTTCTGAATCTGAATCATAATCAGACATTTCTCTATGAGCAGGAAACAATATATCTTTAATTAATGCTCTGACAGTTTCAGCTGTGTAATTCCTGTTATACGTCACACCGAGATACTTGGCTACTTGCCAACAAGTCTGAAGTTTTAATGTACTTAATTCAGACAAAGTCAGAGTATCAATTAACTGTTTCACTTTGGTATACATCACAAAAATAATTGTACTACGAGAGAGTGATTATGGGAAACTATAATCCTAATAGGAATTTTAGTGTTGGTTGTCTTAGAGCTAGAGCTCATAAACAGTATTTCCATCTCCTTGGATCAAGAGACTCAGTCAGGTACATACATCCACCTGGTATGTTGTACAAGACTAAACTCAAAGTCTTCAGATTAGGAAAGTACTCAAAGTGTTTGATCATAGATTCACTAGTATGTCAAACTGGACAATTTCTCCAACACCTTGGATCAAGAGCTTCCCGGAGAGTTTCTCCAACACCTTGGATCAAGAGCCTCCCGGACCGGCCTCCATTTGTTACAAAAAACGCGATTCTAAAAGCTTAGAGATCTCCAGTGAATTCTAGCATCCAGCCTGTTACTGGGTTTTCGTAACAAGTAGTCAGTATCCTTGTCCAATTATCCATTAATATTCAGTATTATTCAATAGTGCTTCAGGATTACAACTGGTAGGCTACTAACTAGAGAAATTAAAATTTAATAAATTTATTAAGTCTAGAGGTATATTATCAAATTAAATTAATCACAGCAATGAAAATAAAATCAATCTCTCGAGTTTAATATTATTGTGCTGAAAGCACATATCACATTTATAATTCTTAAGTACCGTCTGGTACATTAACATTTAATAAGATATTACAAATATGTACAAGTAAGTTTGTGTATGCGTGTAAGTGCTCTAAGTAGTTCACTATGTCTCACGACTCGACTAGACTTAAACAAGTGACTGACAAAGTCCTCACATAAACTAACTTCTTAACCGACTGGCAACCAGAACAGTCTGCTTGAACAATGAAAAGAATGCTAAGCCCAATAGCCATATAACAAGCAACTGCGACACAATCAGGATCAAGGAGATAATATAACGACACTAAGTAGGGACCATCAGCAGATCCTCAATAAAAGTTACAAAACTCCCACACTACTGAATCTAAATTCAGCATAGGAAAAACCCTGACTGTGACAATACACAGAAACCAGTACAAAATTAGGTCAGAAGCTATAGCTAAGGACCTGAGATGCTCAGTGTCTATGTGACACTCAACCTCAGTACAACGTCGAAAATCACTAAGTCTATACAATGTTCTGTGAACAGAGTTCTACAGAACTAACAAGAATAATGAGACAGACAATCTGTCCAACCACCAAGCGAGTCTAGAGCAGACTGAATACTTCACGAGAGGTGAGGACACCCCTCCCCCTCGATCACGTGATAGCTACGTGCACAACTGCAGCTCAGAAGCCGGGAGTCTAATGAGCTACAAGCGATAATTACAGTAGTTTGACTATCAAGACTTGAACTGAGCACATATTATGTACATCCTAACAACCTAAGTCAAATAAGAATATAACAGTCAAATAATAATATAAAGTCAAACATTTACGATTTAGCTATTATCGCAAATATAAGCAATATAAAATTAATGAAGAAAGATTGAGGGAAGTCGGCCTGACGACACTGGAGGACAGGAGGGTCAGGGGAGACATGATAACGACATATAAAATATTGCGTGGAATAGACAAGGTGGACAAAGACCGGATGTTCCAGGGAGGGGACACAGAAACAAGAGGCCACAATTGGAAGTTGAAGACACAAATGAGTCAGAGAGATATTAGGAAGTATTTCTTCAGTCATAGAGTTGTAAGGCAGTGGAATAGCCTAGAAAATGATGTAGTGGAGGCAGGAACCATACACAGTTTTAAGACGAGGTTTGATAAAGCTCATGGAGCGGGGAGAGAGAGGGCCCAGTAGCAACCGGTGATGAGGCGGGGCCAGGAACTAAGACTCGACCCCAGCAACCACAAATAGGTGAGTACACACATATATATGACACCCCAAGGCAACTGAACTATCCAAACCAACCATCACACACCGATCCCTCTGTTTCCACCCCTCGCACCATAGGTTACAGTATTAGAACAGAAGTTGAAGGTTTGGTACACAAATGCAGATGGATTAACGAATAAACATAAGGAATGGCAAGAAAGAATCAATGAGAAGTCCCCAGATATCATAGCAGTTACAGAAACAAATCTCATGGAGACAATAACAGATGCAATCTTCCCGCCAGGATACCAGATCATGAGGAAAGATAGAAGGGGCAGGGGGGAAGGTGGGGTTGCTCTGCTCATAAAAAACAGATGGAAATTCGAGAAAATGGAAGGCATAGATGAGAAAGAGACTACATACTAGGTACATTTCAGTCTGGGGAACACAAAGTGGTCATTGCAGTGATGTATAATCCACCACAGAACTGCAGGAGGCCGAGAGAGGAATATGAATAGAGCAACAGAGCAATGGTGGACACACTTGCTGAGGTGGCAAGAAGAGCTCACTCCAGCAGAGCAAAGTTGCTGGTTATGGGGGATTTCAACCACAGGGAGATTGACTGGGAAAACCTTGAGCCACATGGGGGTACCGAAACATGGAGAGCCAAGATGTTGGACATGGTGCTGGAAAACCTCATGCACCAACATGTTAAGGACACTACCAGAGTGAGAGGGGAGGATGAACCACCAAGATTGGACCTTGTGTTCACACTGGGCAGCTCAAACATTGAGGACATCAAGTATGAGAGTCCCCTAGGAGCTAGCGACCACGTGGTTCTGTGCTTTGAATACATAGTAGAGCTGCAAGTGGAGAGAATAACAGGAGTTGAATGAGAAAAGCCTGACTATAAAATATGGGACTACATAGGGTTGAAGAACTTCCTGCGGGAGGTCCATTGGGACAGAGAACTGGCAGGAAAGCCAGTAAATGAAATGATGGAATATGTAACAACAAAATGCAAGGAGACAGTGGAAAGGATCATTCCCAAGGGCAACAGTAACAACGGGAAGAACAGAACGAGCCCCTGGTTTACCCGACGGTGTAAGGAGGGAAAAACAAAGTGCAATAGAGAATGGAAAAAGTACAGAAGGCAGAGAACACACGAAAATAGGGAGATCAGTTCCAGAGCCAGGAATGAGTATGCACAGGTAAGGAGGGAGGCCCAGCGACAGTATGAAAATGACATAGCATCGAGAATCAAGACTGACCCAAAACTGTTGTATAGCAACATCAGGAGTAAAACAACAGTCAAAGACCAGGTGATCAGATTAAGGACAGAAGGTGGAGAACTCACAAGAAATGATCAGGAGGTATGTGAGGAGCTGAACAGGAGATTTAAGGAAGTTTTTACAGTAGAGACATGAAGGGCTGTGGGAAGACAGCATACAAGGGAACATCAAGAGGGAATATACCAACAAGTGTTGGATGACATACGAACAACTGAGGAGGAGGTGAAGAAGCTCCTAAGTGACCCTGACACCTCAAAGGCGATGGGACCGGACAACATCTCCCCATGGGTCCTTAGAGAAGGAGCAGAGATGCTGCGCATGCCTCTAACCACAATCTTCAACACATCCCTTGAAACTGGGCAACTACCTGAGAAATGGAAGACAGCTAATATAGTCCACATATTTAAAAAAGGAAACAGAAACGAGGCGCTAAACTACAATCCTGTGTCTCTGACATGTATTGTGTGGAAAGTCATGGAGAAGAATACCAGGAGGAGAGTGGTCAAACACCTGGAAAGGAACAAGATTATAAATGAAAACCAGCATTGGTTCATGGAAGGCAAATCTTGTATCACAAACCTCCTGGAGTTTTATGACAAGGTAACAGAAGTAAGACATGAGAGAGAGGGGTGGATAGATTGCGTTTTCCTAGACTGCAGGAAGGCCTTTGATACAGTTCCCCACAAGAGATTAGTGCAGAAGCTAGAGGATCAGGCGCATGTAACAGGGAGGGCACTGCAATGGATCAGGGAATACCTGACATGGAGGCAGCAACGAGTCATGGTACATGAAGAGGTATCACAGTGGACGCCTGTGACAAGCAGGGTCCCACAGGGGTCAGTTCTAGGACCAGTGCTATTTTTGATAGATGTGAACGACATGATGGAAGGAATAGACTCTGAAGTGTCCCTTTTCGCAGAAGATGTGAAGTTCATGAGAAGAATTAAATCGGATGAAGATGAGGCAGGACTGCAAAGAGACCTGGACAGGCTGGACATGTGGTCCAGTAATTGGCTTCTCGAATTCAATCCAGCCAAATGCAAAGTCATGAAGATTCGGGAGGGGCAAAGAAGACCGCAGACATAGTATAGGCTAGGTGGACAAAGACTACAGACCTCACTCAGGGAGAAAGACCTTGGGGTGACCATAACACCGAGCATATCACCGGAGGCACACATCAACCAAATAACTGCTGCAGCATACGGGCGCCTCTCAAACCTGAGAATAGCGTTCCGATAACTTAATAAGGAATCGTTCAAGACACTGTACACTGTGTATGTTAGGCCCATACTGGAGTATGCAGCACCAGTCTGGAACCCACACCTGGTCAAGCACGTCAAGAAGTTAGAGAAAGTACAAAGGTTTGCAACAAGGCTAGTCCCAGAACTCAGGAGAATGTCATACGAGGAAAGGTTGAGGGAGGTCGGACTGATGACACTGGAGGACAGAAGGGTCAGGGGAGACAGGATAACGACATACAAGATACTGCGGGGAATAGACAAGGTGGTCAGAGATAGGATGTTCCAGAGAGGGGACACAGGGACAAAGGGTCACAACAGGAAGCTGAAGACTCAGACGAGTCACAGGGACGTTAGGAAGTATTTCTTCAGTCATAGAGTTGTCAGGAAGTGGAATAGCCTAGCAAGTGAAGTAGTGGAGGCAGGAACCATATATAGTTTTAAGAAGAGGTATGATACAGCTCAGGAAGCAGAGAGAGAGAGGACCTAGTAGCGATCAGTGAAGAGGCGGGACCAGGAGCTGAGTCTCGACCCCTGCAACCACAATTAGGTGAATTCAATTAGGTGAGTACATACACACTCACACACATACACACTCATATACAGAAACACACACACACATATACGTACACACACACACACACACACAGAAACAAACACACTCACACATATACACACACACACAAACACACACACAGGCATACACACACATACACACACAGATACACGCACACACACACACACAAAAACATAGGCCAAGAGAGGAATATGAAGAGAGCAACAGAGCAATGGTGGACACACTTGCTGAGGTGGCAAGAAGAGGTCACTCCAGCAGAGCAAAGCTGCTGGCTATGGGGGATTTCAACCACAGGGAGATTGACTGGGAAAACCTGGGGCGCCACATGGGGGTCCCGAAACATAGAGAGCCAAGATGTTGAATGTTGTGCTGGAAAACCTCATGCACCAACATGTTAAGGACACTACCAGAGTGAGAGGTGATGATGATCCAGCAAGATTGGACCTTGTGTTCACCCTGGGCAGTTCAGGCATTGAGGACATCACATATGACAGTCCCCTAGGACAGGAGGGTCAGGGGAGACATGATAACGACAAATAAAATACTGCACGGAATGGACAAGGTGGACAAAGACATGATGTTCCAGAAAGGGGACACAAAAACAAGAGGTCACAATTGGAAGTTGAAGAATCAGATGAGTCAAAGGGATGTTAGGAAGTATTTTTTCAGTCATAGAGTTGTCAGGCAGTGGAATAGCCTAGAAAGTGACGTAGTGGAGGCGGGAACCATACAAAGTTTTAAGACGAGGTTTGATAAAGCTCATGGAGCAGGGAGAGAGAGGACCTAGTAGTAACCAGTGAAGAGGCAGGGCCAGGAGTTAAGACTCATCCTCTGCAACCACAAATAGGTGACTACAAATAGGTGAGTACATACACACATATGCACACACACACACACACACACGCACACACACACACACACTGCACACACAGTGGGTGCAGACGTTGGTGACAAGGCTCCGAGAACCTTAGTGCAGTCATTACTAGCAGTAATCAGTGGTAGTGACAACGTCAGTGAACAGTCCTACGAGTGATAACTAAAGTTATTAGTTAAAAAAAAAGTCGAGAGGAAGCCTGAAATCATTAATATTTCAAAGTGCCAAACCGTTAGAGGCTAGTAGGCACCTGTTGCCACACAGATTCAAATATACAAAGAGCAAAGTGAGTGTGGAAGAGGGTGTTCAAGGATTGCCACCATTTGGGTAACATGTGAAATGTGGGGCACCATACAGTGAGAGGGAAAAAGTTAATAAGAAAAAGGAGAAAGGAAAAATAAAACATATAAAAAGGGAAAATGGCAGAGTATGGCTGCTGAAGCAGTGACGTCACAACAAGTTGCGGGCTAATATTGATATAAAGTGAAGTGTACATAATGTGAAGTGTATACTCTCATAAGTGAAAATTGAAATCACGTGAGGAACGTGAGATGTATAAGCATATATGGTTATAAACATCAGAGGTGAAGGATCTCCAAAATAGTGATAGAAGACCTATGTATGACGACTACGTCATCAGCATCTGGCAACCCGTCACCGCACCGCTGCCAGCGCAAGTATTGCTCATCTATTGTGGTTGCATGTTGTCCGATTCTGGTCTCTGCATCACTGTTAGATACTGGTCACTCACTCCTGCAAGCTATTACCAGAATTAGGGTAGAATAGATATGGTAAAGATAGTGTTGAGGAGAGTGTGAGGAGGACAGCAGACTAGCGAGGGGTAATGTAGTATTACTACCCGTAGTTATTAGCAGTATGAATACTTAGGAAGCTAGGAAGTCCTCTTTCAATGTGAACAATGAATAGGATAATAACCAGCAGTAAATGATACTTAAATCCAGAAAAAGCAATAAGTGGAGAGAGTACCAATACTAGGAAAGACAACTGGGACTAAATTTGAGCCTACACGACAGAGAGGTATAACGAATCTTTCATCGACAACAACCCCTCCCCTACCCCCCTAACCATCTCTTCCTCACACACACACACACACAAGGGTAGACACTTGTAGAAGCTTTAGACTCTAGTAGCAATTTCGGCCAAACACACGAACACACACGCATATGCACACATATACACACATACACACACACACACCTCTACTAGGCGAACACACACACACACACACACACACACACACACACACACACACACACACACACACACACACACACATACACACTGATTATTTAGATGGCCAAAGGCTGCAAACCTCACTCAAGGAAAAAGATCTGGGGATGAGTATAACACCGAGCATATCTCCTGAGGCGCACATTAATCAGATAACTGCTGCAGAATACGGGCACCTGGCAAACCTACGGATAGCATTCCGATACCTCAGTGAAGACTTGTTCAAGACTCTATATACCATTTATGTCAGGCCCATACTTGAGTATGCAGCACCAGTTTGGAATCCACACCTCGTCAGGCACATCAAGAAATTAGAGAAAGTGCAAAGGATTGCAGCAAGACTAGTCCCAGAGCTACGGAGATTGTCCTACGAAGAAAGCTTAAGGGAAATCGGCCTGACGACACTGGAGGACAGGAGGGTCAGGGGAGACATGATAACGACATATAAAATGCTGCACATAATAGACAAGGTGGACAAAGATGGGATGTTCCAGAGAAGGGACACAGACACAAGAGGTCACAATTGGAAGTTGAAGATTCAGATGAATCAAAGGGATGCTAGGAAGTATTTCTTCAGTCATAGAGTGGCCAGGCCATGGAATAGTCTAGAAAGTGAGGTAGTGGAGGCGGGAACCATACATAGTTTTAAGGTGAGGTATGATAAAGCTCATGGGGCAGGGAGAGAGAGGGCCTAGTAGCAATCAGGGAAGAGGCGGGGCCAGGAGCTAGGACACGACCCCTGCAACCACAAATAGGTGAGTACACACACCCTTACTAGGCGAGTACACACACACTCAAATATACACATATGCATGCTCACACACACACATACACACACACAGACACACACACAGACACACACACAGACATACACACACACACACACATATACACCTGGAAGGACCTCATTATGAAGCGGTCACTCTACCGTCATCCTTCACTTCCCCTCCCCCCACCTCTCTTCCCGTTCTAGTCCCATCACACACACACACCTCCCCCACTTCTAGAGGTCACTCTACCCTCTTCCTTCTCTCCCCTTCCCCCCTCCCCTCTTAATCCCATCCCTCTCTCTCCGACATATACATACATATATACACAAGAACACATACACAAGCACATATACACTTGACACAAACACATACTCCCATTCCCCTAACCACCTCTCCCCCTCCCCCTAGCCATCTACCCCTCCCACAAACCCTCTATCCCCCTCCCCCAACCACCTCTCCCCCTCCAATAACCATCCTCCTACTCACCAATAACCATCTATCCCCACTCCCCCTAACCATCTATCCCCCTTCCTTCTGTGCAATGGGGCAACCTAAAATTAGGATGAGAGCCAAGGGCCCGAAGGACGAATCTGGGAGGGAGGACTGGGAGGCAGAGCTCAAAAAAGGGAGGAAGACTGGGGAAGGAGGTTAGATGAGCTTGCAAGGAAGGTGGAGGAGAGGTTAGCAGCGGAATGCAGAAGGTGGAAGCAACATGCCACAGTAGCAGAAGCAAAGATACAGAGATTAGAAGAGGAGCTGAGAAATCTGAAACAGCCAAGAGACAAAAATAATACTGAAGTAGCATCAGCAATGTTTACGTCAGACACAGACAAAGGGTCTGAAGGGAGCATGGAAGCTAAACTGTATCCAGAGGTCCTGTCAAACCCACATGGGGCCAAAACAAAGACAGGAACTCACTAGGACAGAATGAGAGGTTGGAAAACATTAAAGGAACTAGGACATGTGCAGGGACGTTAGCAGACACTTGTGGGGGCCAGGAACAGGTGAGCAGGAAGCACAAAGCATTGTGCATAGGGGCCACAGCTAGGGAAGGGATTGAAGGCAGGACCACTCTACAGGAAGGAACTAAAACACCTCAGAGGATGCAGTGGGAGTCACAGTGGGAGGTGGAAAGGGAGAATCAGTTTTTGTATATGAGCTATCGAAGCTGAAGGTGAAAATTATGATCAAAGAAAGCAGGAGGAGAAAAAAGCAATTGAAGGTATCATGAAGGTGATAGGCGAGGGAAACATGACCCAGGTGACAAATTTTCGGAGAATCGGGTGGTTGACAAAGAGAAGGAAACGGCCTCTCAAAGTAATTTTTAAGGCAGAATAAACTCGAACCATGATGCTGCAGGAGAAAGCACCGCTGAGAGGCAAACATGAGTTCATGAGTGTATACCTCGATCGACACAGAACACAGGACGATAGGATGATACTGAAAGAGAGAGTGCAAAAACGAAAGGAGGAATGGGAGGAAATGACAAAGAAGAGCAGAATAACCCAGGCACAGGTGGAAGGGTAAGCACACACCCTAGAAACACCTGCAGAAGGACTCGAGCCACGACACCTCCAAGCAACTGAACAATCCAAACCAACCATTACACACCGATCCCTTTGTTCCCACCCCCCCACACCACGAACCCTACCCCTACAGCAACCCCCTGTGGGAGCTCTTCCTCCACCTCCACTGCAATCTCCCACAGGTCCTCACCAGGGCTCCTGCTCTCCCAACCCCAGTATTCCCCCAGGACCACAGTTACAGTATTAGAACAGAAGTTGAAGGTTTGGTACAAAAATGCAGATGGATAAAGGAATAGACATGAGGAATGGCAAGAAAGAATCAATGAGAAGTCCCAAGATATCATAGCAGTTACAGAAACAAAACTCACTGAGACAATAACAGATGGAATTTTCCCACCAGGATACCAGATCATGAGGAAAGATAGAAGGGGCAGGGGGGGAGGTGGGGTTGCTCTGCTTATAAAAAACACATGGAAATTCGAGAAAATGGAAGGCATAGATGAGACGGGAGAAAGAGACTACATAGTAGGTACATTTCAGTCTGGGGATCACAAAGTGGTCATTGCAGTGATGTATAATCCACCACAGAACTGCAGGAGGCCGAGAGAGGAATATGAAGAGAGCAACAGAACAATGGTGGACACACTTGCTGAGGTGGCAAGAAGAGCTCACTCCAGCAGAGCAAAGTTGCTGGTTATGGGGGATTTCAACCACAGAGAGATTGACTGGGAAAACCTTGAGCCACATGGGGGAACCGAAACATGGAGAGCCAAGATGTTGGACTTGGTGCTGGAAAACCTCATGCACCAACATGTTAAGGACACTACCAGAGTGAGAGGGGCGGATGAACCACCAAGATTGGACCTTGTGTTCACCCTGGGCAGCTCAAACATTGAGGACATCAAGTATGAGAGTCCCCTAGGAGCTAGCGACCACGTGGTTCTGTGCTTTGAATACATAGTAGAGCTGCAAGTGGAGAGAATAACAGGAGTTGAATGAGAATAGCCTGACTATAAAATAGGGGACTACATAGGGTTGAAGAACTTCCTGCGGGAGGTCCATTGGGACAGAGAACAGGCAGGAAAGCCAGTAAATGAAATGATGGAATATGTAACAACAAAATGCAAGGAGACAGTGGAAAGGTTCATTACCAAGGGCAACAGTAACAACGGGAAGACCAGAACGAGCCGCTGGTTTACCCGACGGTGTAAGGAGGCAAAAACAAAGTGCAATAGAGAATGGAAAAAGTACAGAAGGCAGAGAACACACGAAAATAGGGAGATCAGTCGCAGAGCCAGGAATGAGTATGCACAGGTAAGGAGGGAGGCCCAGCAACAGTATGAAAATGACATAGCATCTAGAATCAAGACTGACCCGAAACTGTTGTATAGCCACATCAGGAGTAAGACAACAGTCAAAGACCAGGTGATCAGATTAAGGACAGAAGGTGGAGAACTCACAAGAAATAATCAGGAGGTACGTGAGGAGCTGAACAGGAGATTTAAGGAAGTTTTTACAGTAGAGACAAGAAGAGCTGTGGGAAGACAGCACAGAAGGGAACATCAAGAGGGAATATACCAACAAGTGTTGGATGACATACGAACAACTGAGGAGGAGGTGAAGAAGCTCCTAAGTGACCTTGACACCTCAAAGGCGATGGGACCGGACATCTCCCCATGGGTCCTTAGAAGGAGCAGAGATGCTGCGCATGCCTCTAACCACAATCTTCAACACATCCCTTGAAACTGGGCAATTACCTGAGAAATGGAAGACAGCTAATGTAGTCCCCATATTTAAGAAAGGAAACAGAAACGAGGCGCTAAACTACAATCTTGTGTCTCTGACATGTTTTGTGTGCAAAGTCATGGAGAAGATTACCAGGAGGAGAGTGGTCAAACACCTGGAAAGGAACAAGATTATAAATGAAAACCAGCATTGGTTCATGGAAGGCAAATCTTGTATCACAAACCTCCTGGAGTTTTATGACAAGGTAACAGAAGTAAGACACGAGAGAGAGGGGTGGATAGATTGAGTTTTCCTAGACTGCAGGAAGGTCTTTGACACAGTTCCCCACAAGAGATTAGTGCAGAAGCTAGAGGATCAGGCACATGTAACAGGGAGGGCACTGCAATGGATCAGGGAATACCTGACATGGAGGCAGCAACGAGTCATGGTACGTGAAGAGGTATCACAGTGGACGCCTGTGACGAGCGGGGTCCCACAGGGGTCAGTTCTAGGACCAGTGCTATTTTTGATATATGTGAACGACATGATGGAAGGAATAGACTCTGAAGTGTCCCTGTTCGCAGATGACGTGAAGTTGATGAGAAGAATTAAATCAGATGAGGATGAGGCAGGACTGCAAAGAGACCTGGACAGGCTGGACATGTGGTCCAGTAACTGGCTTCTCGAATTCAATCCAGCCAAATGCAAAGTCATGAAGATTGGGGAGGGGCAAAGAAGACCGCAGACATAGTATAGGCTAGGTGGACAAAGACTACAGACCTCACTCAGGGAGAAAGACCTTGGGGTGACCATAACACCGAGCATATCACCGGAGGCACGCATCAACCAAATAACTGCTGTAGCATACAGGGACCTGTCCATCCTGAGAATAGCGTTCTGATACCTTAATAAGGAATCGTTAAAGACACTGTACACTGTGTATGTTAGGCCCATACTGGAGTATGCAGCACCAGTCTGGAACCCACACCTGGTCAAGCACGTCAAGAAGTTAGAGAAAGTACAAAGGTTTGCAACAAAGCTAGTCACAGAGCTCAGGAGAATGTCGTACGAGGAAAGGTTGAGGGAGATCGGACTGATGACACTGGAGGACAGAAGGGTCAGGGGAGACAGGATAACGACATACAAGATACTGCAGGGAATAGACAAGGTGGTCAGAGATAGGATGTTCCAGAGAGGGGACACAGGGACAAGGGGTCACAACTGGAAGCTGAAGACTCAGACGAGTCACAGGGACGTTAGGAAGTATTTCTTCAGTCATAGAGTTGTCAGGAAGTGGAATACCCTAGCAAGTGAAGTAGTGGGGGCAGGAACCATATATAGTTTTAAGAAGAGGTATGATACAGCTCAGGAAGCAGAGAGAGAGAGGACCTAGTAGCGATCATTGAAGAGGCGGGGCCAGGAGCTGAGTCTCGACCCCTGCAACCACAACTAGGTGAGTACAATTAGGTGAGTACATACACACTCACACACATATACACTCATATACAGAAACACACACACAGATACACATACACACACACACACACAGAAACACACACACTCACACATATACATACACACACAAACACACACAGAGGCATACACACATAAATAGACACAGATACATGCACACACACACACAAAAACATAGGCCAAGAGAGGAATATGAAGAGAGCAACAGAGCAATGGTGGACACACTTGCTGAGGTGGCAAGAAGAGCTCACTCCAGCAGAGCAAAGTTCCTGGTTATGGGGGATTTCAACCACAGGGAGATTGACTGGGAAAACCTGGGGCGCCACATGGGGGTCCCGAAACATGGAGAGCCAAGATGTTGGATGTTGTGCTGGAAAACCTCATGCACAAACATGTTAAGTACACTACCAGAGTGAGAGGTGATGATGATCCAGCAAGATTGGACCTTGTGTTCACCCTGGGCAGTTCAGGCATTGAGGACATCACATATGACAGTCCCCTAGGACAGGAGGGTCAGGGGAGACATGATAACGACAAATAAAAAACTGCATGGAATAGACAAGGTGGACAAAGACATGATGTTCCAGGAAGGGGACACAGAAACAAGAGGTCACAATTGGAAGCTGAAGACTCAGATGAGTCAAAGGGATGTTAGGAAGTATTTCTTCAGTCATAGAGTTGTCAGGCAGTGGAATAGCCTAGAAAGTGACGTAGTGCAGGCGGGAACCATACAATGTTTTAAGACGAGGTTTGTTAAAGCTCATGGAGCAGGGAGAGAGAGGACCTAGTAGTAACCAGTGAAGAGGCAGGGCCAGGAGTTAAGACTCATCCCCTGCAACCATAAATAGGTGAATACAAATAGGTGAGTACATACACACATATGCACACACACACACACACACACACACACACACACACACACACACACACACACACACACACACACACACACACACACACACACACACACACACACACACACACACACACACACACACATATGCACACACACACACACACTGCACACACAGTGGGTGCAGACGTTGGTGACAAGGCTCCGAGAACCTTAGTGCAGTCATTACTAGCAGTAATCAGTGGTAGTGACAACGTCAGTGAACAGTCCTACGAGTTATAACTAAAGTTATTAGTTAAAAAAAAGTCGAGAGGAAGCCTGAAATCATTAATATTTCAAAGTGCCAAACCGTTAGAGGCTAGTAGGCACCTGTTGCCACACAGATTCAATTATACAAAGACCAAAGTGAGTGTGGAAGAGGGTGTTCAAGGATTGCCAGCATTTGGATAACAAGTGAAATGTGGGGTGCCATACAGTGAGAGGGAAAAAGTTAATAAGCAAAAGGAGAAAGGAAAAATGAAACATATAAAAAGGGAAAATGGCAGAGTATGCCTGCTGAAGCAGTGACGGCACAACAAGTTGCGGGCTAATATTGATATAAAGTGAAGTGTATATATTGTGAAGTGTATACTATCATAAGTGAAAAGTGAAATCACGTGAGGAACGTGGGATGTATCAGCATATATGGTTATAAAGATCAAAGGTGAAGGATCTCCAAAATAGTGATAGAAGACCTATGTACGATGACTACGTCATCAGCTTCTGGCAACGTGTCACCGCACCGCTGCCAGCGCAAGTATTGCTCATCTATTGTGGTTGCATGTTGTCAGATTCTGGTCTCTGCATCACTGTTAGATACTGGTCACTCACTCCTGCAAGCTATTACCAGAATTAGGGTAGAATAGATACGGTAAAGATAGTGTTGAGGAGAGTGTGAGGAGGACAGCAGACTAGCGAGGGGTAATGTAGTATTACTACCCATAGTTATTAGCAGTATGAATACTTAGGAAGCTAGGAAGTCCTCTTTCAATGTGAGCAATGAATAGGATAATAACCAGCAGTAAATGATACTTAAATCCAGAAAGGGCAATAAGTGGAGAGAGTACCAATACTAGGAAAGACAACTGGGACTAAATTTGAGCCTTCACGACAGAGAGGTATAACGGATCTTTCATCCACAACAACCCCTCCCCTACCCCCCTAACCATCTCTTCCTCACACACACACACACACAAGGGTAGACACTTGTAGAAGCTTTAGACTCTAGTATCAATTTCGGCTAAACACACGAACACACACACATATGCACATATATACACACATACACACACATACACCTCTACTAGGCGAACACACACACACACACACATACACACACACACACACACACACATACATACTGATAGTTTAGATGGCCAAAGGCTGCAAGCCTCACTCAAGGAAAAAGATCTCAGGGTGAGTATAACACCGAGCATATCTCCTGAGGCACACATTAATCAGATAACTGCTGCAGCATCCGGGCACCTGGCAAACTTACAGATAGCATTCCGATACCTCAGTGAAGACTCGTTCAAGACTCTATATACCATTTATGTCAGGCCCATAAATGAGTATGCAGCACCAGTTTGGAATCCACACCTAGTCAAGCACGTCAAGAAATTAGAGAAAGTGCAAAGAATTGCAACAAGACTAGTCCCAGAGCTACAGAGATTGTCCTACAAAGAAAGCTTGAGGGAAATCGGCCTGACGACACTGGAGGACAGGAGGGTCAGGGGAGACATGATAACGACATATAAAACGCTGCACATAATAGACAAGGTGGACAAAGACGGGATGTTCCAGAGAAGGGACACAGACACAAGAGGCCACAATTGGAAGTTGAAGACTCAGATGAATCAAAGGAATGTTAGGAAGTATTTCTTCAGTCATAGAGTAGTCAGGTCATGGAATAGTCTAGAAAGTGAGGTACTGGAGGCGGGAACCATACATAGTTTTAAGGGAGGTATGATAAAGCTCATGTGGCAGGGAGAGAGAGGGCCTAGTAGCAATCAGCGAAGAGGCAGGGCCAGGAGCTAGGACTCGACCCCTGCAACAACAAATAGGTGAGTACAAAGAGGTGACTACACACACCCTTACTAGGCGAGTACATACACACTCAAATATACACATATGCACACTCAAACACACACACAGATACACATATACACATATATATATACACACACACACACACAGATACATACACCCGTAAGGACCCCATTATCAAGCGGTCATTCTACCCTCATCCTTCTCTCCCCTTCCCCCCTCCCCTCTTAATCGCATCCCTCTCTCTCTGACATATGCATACACATATACACAAGAACACATACACAAGCACATATACACTTGACACAAACACATACTCCCATTCCCCTAACCACCTCTCTCCCTCCCCCTAGCCATCTACCCCTCCTCCAAACCATCTATCCCCCTCCCCCCAACCACCTCTCCCCCTCCAATAACCATCCTCCTCCTCACCTATAACCATCCATCCCCACTCCCACTGACCATCTCTCTCCCTTCCTTCTGTGCAATGGGGCAACCTAAAATTAGGATGAGAGCCAAGGGCCCGAAGGACGAATCTGGGAGGGAGGACTGGGAGGCAGAGCTCAAAAAAAGGGAGGAAGACTCGGGATCGAGGCTAGATGAGCTTGCAAGGAAGGTGGAGGAGAGGTTAGCAGCAGAATGCAGAAGGTGGAAGCAACATGCCACAGTAGTAGAAGCAAAGATACAGAGATTAGAAGAGGAGCTGAGAAATCTGAAACAGCCAAGAGACAAAAATAATACTGAAGTAGCATCAGCAATGTTTACATCAGACACAGACAAAGGGTCTGAAGGGAGCATCGAAGCTAAACTGTATCCAGAGGTCCTGTCAAACCCACATGGGGCCAAAACAAAGACAGGAACTCACTAGGACAGAATGAGAGGTTGGAAAACATTAAAGGAACTAGGACATGTGCAGGGACGTTACCAGACACTTGTGGGGGCCAGGAACAGGTGAGCAGGAAGCACAAACCAATTTGCATAGTGGCCACAGCTAGGGAAGGGATTGAAGGCAGGACCACTCCACAGGAAGGAACTAAAACACCTCAGAGGATGCAGTGGGAGTCACAGTGGGAGGTGGAAAGGGAGAACCAGTTTTTGTCTATGAGCTATCGAAGCTGAAGGTGAAAATTATGATCAAAGAAAGCAGGAGGAGAAAAAAACAATTGAAGGTATCATGAAGGTGATAGGCGAGGGAAACATGACCCAGGTGACAAATTTTCGGAGAATCGGGTGGTTGACAAAGAGAAGGAAACGGCCTCTCAAAGTAATTTTTAAGGCAGAATAAACTCGAACCATGATCCTACAGGAGAAAGCACGGCTGAGAGGCAAACATGAGTTCATGAGTGTATACCTCGATCGACTCAGAACACAGGACGAAAGGATGATACTGAAAGAGAGAGTGCAAAAACGAAAGGAGGAATGGGAGGAAATGACAAAGAAGAGCAGAATAACCTAGGCACAGGTGGAAGGGCTAGCACACACCCCAGAAACACCTGCAGTAAATATGAGGAATGGCAGGAAAGAATCAATGAAAAGTCCCCAGACATCATAGCAGTTACAGTAAAACAAAACTCACTGAGACAATAACAGATGCAATCTTCCCACCAGGATACCAAATCATGAGGAAAGATGGAAGGGGCAGAGGGGGAGGAGAGGTTGCTCTGCTCGTAAAATAGAGATGGAAATCCGAGAAAATGGAAGGCATAGACAAGACAGGAGAAAGGGACTATATAGTAGGTACACTTCAGTCTGGGGAGCACATGGTGGTCATTGCAGTGATGTATAATCCACCACAGAACTGCAGGAGGCAAAGAGAGGAATAAGAAGAGAGCAACAGAGCAATGGTGGACACACTTGCTGAGGTGGCAAGAAGAGCTCACTCCAATAGAAAAAAAAATGCTGGTTATAGGGGATTTCAACCACAGGGAGATTGACTGGGAAAACCTGGAGCCACATGGGGGTCCTGAAACATGGAGAGCCAAGATGTGTGATGTTGTGCTGGAAAACCTAATGCACCAATATGATAAGGGCACTACCAGAATGAGAGGGGAGGATGAACTAGCAAGATTGGACCTTGCGTTCATCCTGGGCAGTTCAGTCATTGAGGACATCACATATGAGTCCCCTAGGAGCTAGTGACCACGTGGTTCTGTGCTTTGAATACATAGTATAGTTGGAAGTAGAGAGAGTAACAGGAGTTCAATGGGAAAAGCCAGACTATAAAAGAGGGGACTACATCGGTTTGAGGAACTTCCTGCAGGAGGTTCTGTGGGACAGAGAACTGGCAGGAAAGCCAGTAAATGAAATGATGGAATATGTAACAACAAAATGCAAGGAGGCAGTGGAAAGGTTTATTCCCAAGGGCAACAGAAACAATGGGAAGAACAGAACGAGCCCCTGGTTTACCCGATGGTGTAAGGAGGCAAAAACAAAGTGCAATAGAGAATGGAAAAAGTACAGAAGGAAGAGATCAAATGAAAATAGGGAGATTAGTCACAGAGCCAGGAACGAGTATGCACAGGTAATGAGGGAGGCCCAGCGACAGTATGGAAATAACGCAGCATTGAAAGTCAAGACTGACCCGAAACTGTTGTATAGCCACATCTGGAGGAAGACAACAGTCAAAGACCAGGTGATCAGACTGAGGACAGAAGGTGAAGAACTCACAAGAAATGATCAGGAGTTATGTGAGGAGCTAAACAGGAGATTTAAGGAAGTTTTTACAGTAGAAACAGGAAGAGCTCTGGGAAGACAGCACCGAAGGGAACATCAAGAGGGAATATACCAACAAGTGTTTGATGACATACAAACAACCGAGGAGGAGGTGCAGAAGCTGCTAAGTGATCTTGATACCTCAGTCAGAGTCGTCAGGAAGTGGAATAGCCTAGCAAGTGAAGTGGTGGAAGCAGGAACCATACATAGTTTTAAGAAGAGGTACGTCAAAGCTCAGGAAGCAGAGAGGGAGAGGACCTAGTAGCGATCATTGAAGAGGCAGGGCCAGGAGCTGAGTCTCGACCCCTGCAACCACAATTAGGTGAGTACAATTAGGTGACTACACAGACACACACACACACACACACACACACACACACACACACACACACACACACACACACACACACACACACACACTCAGAGTCACACACAGAGTCATGTACACACAAACACACACACACACACACACATAGAGTCATACAGACACACACACACAGACACACACACACACATATACACACACAGGAAACATCAAGAGGGAATATACCAACAAGTGTTGGATGACATACGAGCAACCGAGGAGGAGGTGCAGAAGCTGCTAAGTGACCTTGGTTCCCCAAAGGCGATGGGACCGGACAACATCTCCCCGTGGGTCCTTAGAGAAGGAGCAGAGATGCTGTGTGTGCACCTAACCACAATCTTCAATACATCCCTTGAAACTGTTCAACTACCTGAGAAATGGAAGACAGCGAATGTAGTGACCATATTTAAGAAAGTAAACAGAAACTAGGCACTAAACTACAGACCTGTGTCTCTGACATGTATGGTATGCAAAGTCATGGAGAAGATTATCAGGAGGAGAGTGGTGGAACACCTGGAACGGAACAAGAATATAAATGAAAGCCAGCATGGGTTCATGGAAGGCAAATCCTGTGTCACAAACCTTCTGGAGTTTCATGACAAGGTAACAGAGCTAGGCACGAGAGAGAGGGGTGGGTTGTTTGCATTTTCCTGGACGGCAGGAAGGCCTTTGACACAGTTCCTCTCAAGAGATTAGTGCAGAAGCTGGAGGATCAGGTGCATATAACAGGCAGGGCTCTGCAATGGATCAGTGAATACCTGACAGGTAGGCAACAACGAGTCATGGTACGTGAAGAGGTATCACAGTGTGCGCCTGTGACGAGCGGGGTCAAACAGGGGTCAGTTCTAAGACCAGTACTATTTTTGATATATGCGAACGACATGATGGAAGGAATAGATTCTGAAGTGTCTCTATTCGCAGATGATGTGAAGCTGATGAGAAAAATTAAATCGGATGAGGATAAGGCAGGACTGCAAAGAGACCTGGGCAGGCTGGACATGTGGTCCAGAATCTGGCTTCTCGAATTCAACCCTGCCTAATGCAAAATCATAAAGATTGGGGAGGGGGAAAGAAGACCGCAGACAAAGACTACAGACCTCACTCAGGGAGAAAGACCTTGGGGTGACCATAACACAGAGCACGTCACAGGAGGCACATATCAACCAACTAACTGCTGCAGCATAGGGGCACCTGGCAAACCTGAGAATAGCATTCCGATACCTTAATAAGGAATCATTCAAGACACTGTACACTGTATATGTTAGGCCCATACTGGAGTATGCAGCACCAGTCCGGAACCCACAGCTGGTCAAGCACGTTAAGAAGTTAGAGAAAGTACAAAGGTTAGTTAATTAGCAACAAGGCTAGTCCCAGAGCTCATGGGAATGTTGTACGAGGGAAGGTTGAGGGAAATCGGACTTACGACACTGGAGGACAGAAGG
The DNA here is from genome assembly GCF_038502225.1 of Cherax quadricarinatus. Lineage (NCBI taxonomy): Eukaryota > Metazoa > Arthropoda > Malacostraca > Decapoda > Parastacidae > Cherax > Cherax quadricarinatus. The sequence goes on along the minus strand of NC_091369.1, from coordinate 20,579,457 downwards.
ATCAGGGGAGACATGATAACGACATACAAGATACTGCGGGGAATAGACAAGGTGGACAGAGACAGGATGTTCCAGAGAGGGGACACAGAAACAAGGGGTCACAACTGGAAGCTGAAGACTCAGACGAGTCACAGGGACGTTAGGAAGTATTTCTTCAGTCATAGAGTCGTCAGGAAGTGGAATAGGCTAGCAAGTGAAGTGGTGGAGGCAGGAAGCATGCATAGTTTTAAGAAGAGGTATGAGAAAGCTCAGGAAGCAGAGAGCGAGAGGACCTA